>NW_019394417.1:0-116870 GCF_000612105.2 Orussus abietinus | reverse complement strand
TTGTTTTCAAATTGAGTTTCTAATTTTATTTATATGGTTAGATTTAGTTTATATATTTTTTTTATTTTATAAGATGAAGTAGAAAACTGAACATTTTCCCAGACATTATTCCGAGGCAAAACAAATTTTTTGGAATGGATGTACTTGTATTATGTGGGGGAAAATATACTATGACATTTGGGAAAAATAACTGATTAGAGTTTTAATAGTATGAAAGTACTATTGTATTTGGCAAAGATAATTGATTTCCATTGTTGAGCTATTTTTGTAATTGAAGTCGGAAATAAAAATGTATTTGACAAAGTTTTTTTTACACGGTAGGTGTTTTTTGAAGAGATAAATACATACACTAAATCGGTGAACTGCATAATATACACTTCATACTGTTTCCCATGTTTCTCTTATTTTAATTTCCTGCAAATCCACATTTCACCGTGCAGTATATTTTTACATTTGACAGTTGCTTCGCGGTTAGAAAATAGAAGGGGCGGCTTTATGTAAGGGGAAGATACTCCCGCGCGGGACATGTCGAGCGCCACTAGCATTATCCACCGGCTAAAAGAGTTAATAGAGGTGCGAAGATGACGTATCAGAATGATCTGAGTCGCGGTCGTATACGGAGCGTCGCAAATAAGCATTCAAATTTCTGAAGTCAATAATTCAAGCTATATAAAATTGGTATAAATACAATTAGCGGAATGTCCTGAACAAGATTCATGCATTACATATGGGCTTCCATTCGGAATAAGTAACATTTGGGGTAAAATAGTTGGGGTACACGAGTCTTCCAGATAGACCGGCACATAAAACACGTACAGTGAAGGAGCAGCTTCGAGTAAAAGATCCCTGTGGTCGGTGTGTACTCGGTGCGAGACCCGACCAGGACTCTTGATAATCTATCTCATTAAAAACTTATTAACAATCAATTTTAACACGTTGTGTGCGGAACCGATTTTTATGAGCTTTCCGTTTAGGCCGCACAATTTTTTATATATAGGATTCTTGACGCCGTGTCAGTCCTCAGGGACTGACGCCGCTTAAACGGAAAGTTCACTGTCAGTCCCTAGGGACTGTCGCAACACTCAACGTGTTAAAAGTGTACTGCCTATTCAATATCAGTATTGTGATATATTTGTCGTGCACCCGCTAAGTAGTACTCGACAAGTAATCACGGAGTCATTAAGGCATTGTATTTTGTAAGTTAAAAACTTAAAACTGTAAGCCAATAGCAGATCATATAAAATATAAATGTTTAGTGACTTATGGTTTTGGTTCTTTTTTATATGATTTTGTTGCTATTTGTAGGGAAGAGTTGCCAATGTCGTACCACAAAGTTAAATCATACATAGGTAGAGCTCGCATTGCAGTGGAAGAGGTAAACTCGAATGTACCACGCGAGCTGACCACACCAATTAGTGTGCATTGTGTACGTGTAAAGTTTGGACCTTAAATTATATATATGTAGACTTTACTTTGCAGTGGAAGAAGTAAACGAATGTACTACGTGACGACTGTTTACCCACGCAGTTAATGAATGCAAATTTGAGATTGAGAGGTTCAAAGCGAGATTTAGATATATTCTGGATGGTGGGAGGAGTGTAGAGAGTTAGAGACTTAGTGAGGGCGGAACTAAGATGGTGGAGAAGGATGAAAGGGGGCGGGAAAAATATGAAGAAGGCAGTACAAGGAAATGTGCGAGCGGAAAAAAGAGGTAGAAAGAGAGGGGTTTATAAGGGAAGTGAGCGAAGCAAAGAGGGAAGGCGAGGTGTGGAAAATAATCAGAAAGGAGGGGAATGGGGAGAAGATATATGGAGGGTATTGATATGAGCGATTAAAAGGAATATTTTTTGTTAGTCTAACGGGCAGAGAAGGGTAGAGCAGAGGATGATATGACAGTGAGGCTGAGGAGGAGATAGTGGATACGGTGGTGAAAACGCTGAAGAGAGAGAAGGCAGCAGTCAGAAGAATGGGATTTCGCATGAATGCAGGAGGTTTGCAAGAAATGAGCTGAGAAGCGAAATGGTGAGGATAGTGAACAATGGAAGGATCACCGGAGGAATGGAAGGTGGGAGAGGTAGTCCCGAGTTTAAAGAAACGGGAGGGGAAGGAAGTTGGGGATTATAGAGGGGTGCCGTAGATGCCAACTTTGTACGCGGCACTGTTCGAAGATAGGCTGGTAGAGATAATAGAGCAGAGAGGGATGATCCCGCAGGACCAGACGGGTTTAGGAATGCAATGGGGACGATGGACAATATCTACGTGCTAAACTGTTTAATAAATAGGCTGTTGGGAAGGAAGGGTGGGAGGCTATTCGCGATGTTTATAGACATAAAGGTGGTATTTGATTGGTGAATACGGGGGAGTTGTGGAAGATGATGGAGGAGGGGCCTAATTGAAAGGATATTGGAAATATATAGGGAGATGATGAGTAGGGTAAGAGTGGGAAAGGAGGAAGGAAAAGATTTCGAGACGGGTACGGGATTAAGGCACGGATGTCTGTTGAGCCTGGTGGTGCTTAATTTATTCCTGGCGGATATGGAGGATGTGTTAAGGGGAAAAGGAAAGGGAGGAGTAATAATCTGGGGTGAACAGAGTTTATTCGTTGACGAACGCGAACGATATAATGTAACTGGCGGATGGGGAGGGACGGTTGAAGCTAATGGTAGGGAAGATGGTGGAGTACTTGAGGGGAGGTGAACACCAGAAAAGCAAAGGTGATATGTTTCAGAAAGAGCGGGGCTAGAGAAAGGGAGAGGGTATAAAAGTGGGAGAGATAGGAAATTGACGAAGTAAGAAGCTTTAGTTATCTGGGGTATATGATTGAGAAAGGTAGAAAGCAGGAGGAGGGTATAAAAGAGAGTGAGGAAAGCTAGGGGCGGGGCTTTCGGATAGGGAAGTTTGGGAAGGTTTGGAAAAGAAGTGCGTGGATATTCAACACGATGGTATAGTCGGTAATAGAATATGGAGCTGAGAGATGGGATTAGTAGAGCTACAGTAGAATGGAAGGTATGCCTAAGCAGTTTCTCAGATGGGTTTTAGGAGTGAACTGGACAACGCCGGGATATATGATAAGGGAGGAGTTGAAAAGGAATAAAATATGGGTGAGAGGGTAAGATATGGGAGGGACGGCGGAGAGGGTATGAAATTTCGGTCAAGACCGAGGCCATTTGGCTGTATGTCAGACGTCGACGGAGGGGTCCTCACCTCGATACGCGTAGGAGAAACTCGCATAAAGGTCGGGGTCTCCATGAGGTACCTCGGCCTCGAGTTGGACAGCCGCTGGAGTTTTTGCGCTCACTTCGTAAAGCTGGTCCCCCGAAACGAGGGATGGCGGTTGCCCCGAGCCGTCGGCTCCTGAACCTCGGTGAGCCCAGCGAGAAGGTTCGCCGTCTGTACGCGGGAGTCATGGCGTCGATGGTGCGCAACGGCTCCCCGGTGTGGGCGGGTGCCCTGATGGCCAACAGGCGTAGCCGCGAGCTACTGAGGCGCCTCGAGAGGAGGATGGCCGTCAAGGTCGCCCGTGGATATCGCATGATAACCTTCGAGGCGGCGACCGCCGTCGCGGGGATCGTGCCCTACGATCTCCTGGCGGAGTTGGACGAAAGGGTTTATCGCTTTGTCCTTGCCCCCCCGGGGGGGGGGGGGGGCGAGATTACAGGTTCGGCGACTGGTCCGGTCCAGCTGACGTGAACGTCATCGCGCCAGGGCCGGGCACAGGACGGTCGGGGCGGTACTGACCAATTCGGAGGATTGCCTGGGCCGCGGCTCTGGCGGCGTTACGCCCGCCTCCCGAACTAGCCACCGTTACCCTTATTCATTTCTTTTGTGCTCGGGTGGCACCGGTGAGGGACCAGGGAACTCAGTACCTGGCCCCGTTTGCAGTCGGTACCGCAGAGGGCGGCAGAGGGGAGCTCGCTTCTCTTATTGCACGTCGTGTTGAGGGCGGCGACTCGGCAGCCTGCGTCATGCCCGCGACCGGGTCATGGGAGCTGTAGGGGTCACGGGTAGGGCCCCCGCGGGGGGGGCTGCGGTAACAAATCGATCTCGTGCCCCCCCCCCCCCCCCCCTGCACATACGTAGGCCACCTTGTGGTTTTTAGTGGGTGCAAGTACACTACCTCCGACCATTCCCTTGGGGGGGGGGGGGGGGGGGGGGGGGGGCGTATGCGTCAAGCATTTCCCCTCGTAGAAAAAAAAAATGTAAAGCATTAGATTAAGGTTTATGTTAAGAGGGGTAACGGGGTCCCGTTTACAATGCGAAAAGGATGCAACAAAATTGCATACGTACATAATTAATAAGGGTAATAGAATTCATTATCCATGAATTCGTAATATGTAATGGGATTATGACCCATTAACCAATACTTTTAAAGGTGAAGTGAAACCCACCTCAAATCAGTCGAGTCGAATAAGATACTTCTTTTTTAAGGGTATTTGATCGACTGTTTGAAACTTTGACACATTACTCGTGATCACCTAAGAATTGTCCTGACACTTTAAAAATTAGGATTTTCGAAAAAAAAAGTTTTTCTTATCTTAGATCAGAACCAAAATAGCGTCGAGGTCTCATATTTCGCTCGATATATAAGTACTGAAGGCTCTGATATGAAAAACGATGGTATCAGGACACTTGCCCAACAATTTGGAACATTCTAGTAATCGAGAAACTCGCATTTGAACGAAATAAGGGCAGAGAAAGTGTTTTCTGTGCTTCTATACTAAAACGAAGGTAACGCGAGATCTCGGAGAGAAAATTTAGTTGACACTAAAATCACAGATGGCATAGGGTGGCATTCTGCAGAGAATTAGGGTATTGAAAACCGTGAATCTAAGGGGTTTCTAGTTTTACTTCGATTTCTTTATAAGTATTGTACGGAAATGACATATGGAGTACGCTATTTAATGCAATACCTAATATAATTCAACACGGCTGTCGATATAAATACAGATATCGGTAACGTAGGTATTTAGAAGAATCTTCTTTATAATACCAATGTCCATCAAATTTCTCGACGCGTTTCAGTTCAGCTTAATAAGTAATGGATTCGTATCCGGTTAAGCATTATATTTTAATAAAGATTTATGTTGACGTCTGTTACACTCTACATTGAGTTCATACGAAATAAAGTACTCCATATACAATGTCAATAAAATGATTAAAAAGAGATCGAAGTAAAACCCAATAAATCCCTTGGATTCAGGTGTTTTGATACTCTAATCGAACAATGGCGCCATCTGCCACATATAGCGGTAACTAAGTTTTGTTCTAATGGCACATATAGAGCACGTGTTGATCACGAGATATACGAGAGTAACTACACACATTTTTAAAACTTTTCTCGATAATTCCCACACGAATTTGCAATATTTGATTACGATAGTATTCTAAATTATTATGCCTGGTACGTGAAAGTCTTCGTTTTCAATTCAAAGATATTAAAAGGTGTAAAACATTAAAAACATTTGTTCTAGTTTGAAATAAATTAAAAAATATATTGGGAAAAAATGTCATGAGTGTGTCGGTTTTTCTTAGGGCCTCTGTAATCACATGCAAAAGTTTCAGATCATTCGATGCACCCTGTGCGAAGAAAAGTTTATAGATATTTTGATACTTCAGAGGCTACTTTTATATCACCTTAATGCAACTTTCGTTCAAAGTTTTATAGAGTTCTTGAAATTTGTTGTGTGCACACGTCAGACGAGAAAGATAAACCAGGTAAGCAGATACAATTCCATTTTCTGAGATATCACGTACGTAATTCTGGAAATTGTGTGGTTTTCGGACCGGAAATTAATTGATATAAGTATTTCACGTTAAGTACTTTAAAGCGTTAATTAATATTCAAAAAACTCTTATTCGAAAATTAGTGATTTTCAAACTTTCAAGTAATTATATTTCATAAATATTTGGATTCTAGAATATTTTTTATTTATTTCAAATTTAAGATTCCTGGTTTAAAAATCGTCCTTTAAAGTTCCTGTAAGAAATTTTCTTCATATATAAAAAAATTAATTTTTTTCGATTTAAGAAAAGGCTCACGGTTTTGTTTACAACAATTAATAATTTGCTTAAAGCGAAATTTTGATGATATGGAGTTAAACTAGAAACATAAAGAATGATATATAGTTTTTAAATGATCAAACCCGTTAAATAGTCAAAAGAATATGGCAGTTTGAAATGTTGTCAGACCCACGTGCGTGTTCGCCGAAGTTCTTTACGTGCATGTCTAGGGTTAAATAAATGTAATGAATAGCATACTGTTGTATTTGGAAGATTATTTCTCTTCAGAATCCGATGTAATTCACTAAGGGCTACGACCCACTTGGTTTTTTCACTCTCAGTGTCCGCAAGCATTAAAGTATGATTTCGCAACCCAGGTGGTTCCAACAATGATGTTGTTATCTATAAACATAAATATATTTATACATGTTAACATTGAATTAATTCAGTATGAAAGAGCATATTGTTTGTTTAATTCTGACCAAGCATCGTACTTTATATTGCATGGTAATCAAACACCAAAAAATATTTTTAATATGCATATATATGCATTATTGAAAACAATGGTTTTTAACCGTTATTTTTGATATTGGCGGAACAGTTTGATTATAAGAAAAATTTGAGAATAATCAAAGTTGCTGAGGTAGGAGTATCCAAACCTTTGATTTGTTTAGGCCTTAAATAAAATACATGAGACATAACATAGTTGACGTACATTGGTGGACATAAACGCTTTCTTTATATATATTATGCTACCAGTATATGATGGAAAGACATTCATATCGGCCAGTGTACGTTGGTAGCATAATTTCCTTTTCGCTTCTATGTTTCAAATTACACAATCGCGTTATATATCGGGTGGAGCATTTAACTTAAGACACTATCGTATATGGTGAACCGAAGTAATTTAGAAGAAAAAGTGTTTTGAAGTCAAGGGAGAAGTATAATGGTAATGTTCATTACTTATTTTAAGTTCATTACCAGTGTAAATTTCTAAGTCTTAAATGAAAGCCTTTTTTTTTATCGTGGCATTTTAATATATAGAAAAATGAAAGTAACTTTCATACGAAACTTTTGTTTGTACGGTTTCAATTTTGCAAGATAATAAAATTAATATCAAGAACTTTCCATTCTGAATTATCTTATTCAATAGCTTCGTTTTATTATTTACATCAGTCAACCTGTGTAATGGCTTAGGGAAAACACTCTAATTACAAAAAACTTAATTGCGTTCTTCATTTTAGTAAATGTTCAAAAAGACGAACTTTAACATCAATGTATAAGTAAATGCTAATGCACGATATGAAAGAATTATGATATTGCATTAATTTGGCTTCTACGATTTTTCTAGATGCTTCACTAATACATTCCGTTATATTTTGTGAAGACGTTAGAACTGCTTGGTAAATTCCTTCTTTAAGAACATCTCGCAAAAAGAAATCTGAAGAAGTAAGATCTGATGATCTAGGAGACCATGCAATTAAACCACATTTATCAATCCAGTTCGGCTATTGCAGTTACGCGGCACTTTCTTTTCTTGGGCTCAACACTTCCATTTACTGTAAAATCACTCATAATGCGATAAAAAAGAATATCGCGATAGAGTATTTCTGCAAGGAAAATGCTCTGCCTACAATGTCACAGTAAAGTAGCTCTGATTTTCAAAGTTTGAATTTTCTTCGTGCTACCCCCCAGTTTGGTTCCATTTTATGTAAAAATAATTTGTGTAGAATTTGAGATTAATCAGACAAAAGGAAAAGGTGCTTCTGGGCCCTTGAAAATAGAAAAAACCGTAAAATTAAAGAAAAAATCAATTTTTAGTGCCTATCTTACTAAGTATTAATTAAATATCAAAAAGATTTATATAAAAGTTGTAGATCTATTAGAAATACACATATTATAATGTACAACTTTTACTCGTATGACTGTATCCGAGAAAATAGCGAAAATCCTGAATTGGAATTTGTGCTTTTTCCCAAAAAACAATAAGTTCTTGCAATGCAAGTCTAACACTATCGCATAAAGTTACTTCACCGCACGAAGATTAAAAAATAATACACTTAAAGCTTATCTGTTTGATGGCAATTTACTTTCAGTTATTTCACATGCCACTCTCTTATAAACAAGCAAATAAATTTTCTCACGTAATATACTAGCAGAACAGATCGTGACATGAAAATTTGTTTTGACTCGTTCGATATCCCAGAGAAAACTACGCCAGGTAAATGGTTGACTGTGGTCTTGAGTTCTTTAGAAGAATATCTGCTCACTACTAAACTATACCATTACTATACTAAATTACTATGGAGCCCACAAACCAGGTAGCACTTGAACTAGAACACTCAGGAAATAGGGAAGGACACAGATAAACTAAAAGTGCTACGTGCTATATGAAATCCCCTAAATTACCCTCTACTAAAGTATTTGGAGTAGTATTATTTGGGACACTATTTTTTGCATTTTTCTCAGAAACAGTTAGTTATACGAGAAAAAGTTGTACATAATAACACGTTCGTTTTTAACAGATCTACAACTTTTGTATAAAGCTTTTTCTGCCTATAAGTATCATTTTGCAAGATAAATAAATAACATTTAGTTTTTCTTTAATTTTATGGTGTTTTCAATTTTTAAGGGCCCAAGAGCACCTTTTGTCCGATCAAGCTCAAATTTTATACGAATTATTTCTACATAAAATGGAACCAAATTGGGTGGTACACGATAAAAAAATCGTCAAAAAAAGTTTACTAAGAATAAATAAGAGCCACCCTAATGTTACAGTCTCTATAATATTTCGTCTAGCTTTATTATAGATTAAAATAATTTCAATTTAGTCTGCAAATAAATAAAAAAAAATGAAATTTCATGAGTTTGAGGACTTGCCTTGGGGTTCCATATTTACGTGGTAACATTTGAAACGAATCAGTGCACTCAATTCGGGGAATACTTCCACGAATAATTTGATCTCATAGATATACAGTGTTACGTGACGGCCCAGTGGCTAGCGAGGCTGGGGAATTTTGCAGATTCCTCCGAGCGGTATAGTGTTTGTAGAAGAATTCACTCGTACGCACGCGTAACTAGTTTATGATTTGAGAAATATGAACTGGATAACCCGAGTGGCGAAGTCAACCTCTTTAGTGGGATCGATAGGTTTTTGGTCCTCAAAGGGTTGTTGGAAAGTTATAATGAGGACTCAGGAGGGGTTATAAGGTTTCGTGAGAATTAAGTTGTCGTTTTATATTGAACCAAATAGTTCTATTTGTGATGCAATGGGTAAAATGTCCACAGGGGTAAGGTGCGCAAAAGGTATACGGTGCTAAGCGGATCGTCGCGAGACGAGACAAAGACGTTGGAGGCCGCGCGTTAGCGACTCGCGAAAGTGTAACGATATATGCCCGCGTACCAATTGAGGAATGCTGACGCGAGATTCTTTGCTTGCAAGTTGCGCTTTGCCTTACTCAACAAGAGCAGCTAATGAGTTGCAATTTGTATTGTGAGGAATTAGAATTTGGTAGTCGTTATCGGTAGGTGAATACCGACTTCTGTTGCGGATTAGTAAATTGGAATAGGGTTCGAAAGAGAGCGATGAAGGGTGAAAGAGTGAAAGAGTGGAGCTTTTTGAAGAGGATCTGTACCGTGGCTTCGCAGAGGCCTTTAATTCCGGTGACGTCTCTCCCACGTCCTCCTGATTGCGATGAACTGCACGTGAACGCCTTCCAACCAGGGCGTGCCCTAGGGTTGAAGCCTCCTAAGATTCTCTCGCTGGTTTGGAATTCGCAGCGCCGTCGTTTTTCTCACTGTTGGCTCGTGGATGTCGGAGTACCGAAACGCAAAACTGTTACTAACAGTATGGTCAGCTCTTCAGAGAACCCCAGCCACACAGAGTGTCGACTAACTAATTGAGGGTCGGTCTTAGTAGAAGAGAGGTTGACAGACCACCTCAGTCTAGCGACGTGCTCTTTTTTGGTGCCGATTTTATACAAGATATTGTTATTGAGGTGCCCGTAAGGAGAGGGTCCAATTTCCTTGTTTTTTGATTTTGTTGCCAAGGGCTTGATCGGACGTGATCAGAAAGTCACTACGTTGACTGATGAGTAGGCCCCGTGTTTTGGTCCAGAGTGCAGTTTGGTGCGAAAGGCGTGCGAATAAGCCAAAACATCCCTCGATGATTGCTCCACTCGTTGTTATTTTTCCGGGTTAATCAAATGAAACTATCGTTGCTTGGGATTCGATATTTATCTTCTGGTAACTGACTCATACTTAATGTAATGCGCGCCTCTCTATTTTGAGGAAAATAGAGTAGCCTCGTAACAACAGGATGTAATAAAACTCGTAGTCACGGTTTATACAGCGCCATCCTTGTTAAAAAAAGGAATCGACAAGTCCTGTACCATTTTTTTCTACAGTGAATAAATTTCCAGTAGTAACTAATTGAAGCACAGCCAGTCAATCGCGTTCCCCAATGGTAGGCAGATAGCCGATCGCACCTCTACTGGCGTCCCCACCGCTATGCATTCAGTTGGGAGACGTAATTGATTGGCTGTGCTTGAATTAGTTATTACAGGAAATTTATGCACTGTAGGTAAATTGGTACAGGAATTTTCGACTCCTATTTCAGCAAGGATAGCGCCGTATAAATAGTGAGTACGAGTTCTGTTACACCCTGTATATAGGCTGATCCTTTCATAACACTTTAATCGGCACAAACGGTAGTAACTGTGGTGACTTTCCTCAACCGGCACAACGGCTGATTAACATAAATCGTAAAACGGAGCTATTGAGCAAGATAACTCGGAATGGACGTTCTTAATATTATTTTTATGATTAACTTGCAAAATTGACGCCGTACTAAAAATGTTTCGAATGAACATTACTTCTTTTTTCATACAACGCTGTAGTTAACCCTGAAATGACCTTGAAATTAATAATTAGCTTTACCATCGAACTTTTCTTTCAATATCAAAAAACTTCCATTTGGCACTCTTGTCTCAAAAATGCTTGACTCACCATATACGATGGTGTATAAAGTAACACCTCCCCGATGATACGCAAAAAAATACGCGTAGCACTGATTAAGTACCACTGATTTAAAGTAACATCTGTTTAATTTACGTGCCATGCATGCTTTACTCAAACACCTATTAAAATCTACACAAAACATTTTTTTTTTTAATATTGCATGTGATATAATGAAAACTAGTTGATTTAACACATGTAACTCATTGTTCAATATTTATTATAGGCAGAAGTAAATAATAACATGAAAATAAGAAAAGGACAAAGAACTCATTTGTCAATTTTTCCAAATGGGATGTGATCAGACCGTGTGCGATGCTTACTAAAGAAACAGCGTAACATACTTACTCTAAATATACATGGAATGTCCTTCTTTGTCGCGTGTATCACGTCAGAATCTCGTACAGAGCTGACACTGAACTCTTCGTCTCGCATGTCAAGAACTTGCGATACGTAGACAGAGGGCAAAGCGTTTCGATCCGGTGAAATGTCATAAAGAAACAGTTTGAAGTCGCAAACCACAACAAATTGCCGCACCCAGCCCTTTTTAACACCACCCATCTTTGGAACTTTAACATATCCTTCGTACGCTGTGCCGATGCCTCTAGTTGGATCGATACCTAATGGTCGTTTAGCTGTAAAATTACACATTTCCGCCAATCAACGGATAAAGTTAATAACTTATTTTAGTTTACAGCTTACGGGGAAATACCGTTTCTTATTTAGTTCTTTCTGATCTGTCTATGAAATGGCGTAGCAGGAAATGTCAAAGAACATTTTGTCTGTCTGTTTGTTTGGTAATGGCATACTTCGAAATAGTACTTGAATTACGTCCGATAGAAATTGTATAATTCCTAAGTTTACTAGAACTGGACGGTAGTAAGTTATTTAATTTCTGCTTTAGTATTTAATGCTTGTTTATATTAGCAACGAAATGAATTTTCTTCCATTATAAACAGTTGATAGTTAACAGTATAATATTTTGAAGCAACATTTTTAAGCTTTTCTTATTAATTCCGTGACAGGACGAATACAATATCGAGTCACACATATAAATTTATTGTATTCTGACTCTCAACTTTTCGAAAATGAAACAAATACAACTTGTTAGGATTATAACCATATTTTGCAGATGTTCCACATGTATATCAAGAAACTTGGCACATGTGGACATCTGCCGATAGACGTTGAATAACGCATTCTATCTAAAAAATGCAAAACATGAAAAACAGAGATTTTCATTAACCTTTAAAAGCGAAGAACATTTCTTTTCAGTGAAATAAAGATGGAAACATATTGATACGCCCGAAGCGTATAATCCCGAGTCTAGAATAGTACAGTTATTACGAGGCCCAGTAAACTTACTTTGATCATGAGGGACTGGACACATGGCAGGCACCTTGTCGCAACAGGGCATGTGACATGCGAAACCACATACTTCGCATACAACACCTTGCCTAGTTAAACCAACCATTAACGAAGTGCAGTGATTGCACTTGGTTGGAGCTGAAAACGTGCGTACTAAAAACTGGTGAGATTTTGGCTTAGGCTGCAGATTGGACTGACCATGGGACGTCGATGATTTGTTCAGTAATTCATGGGATATAGGAGAAGTCGGATCCTGCAAAAGGTGAAACCACATATTATTTACAAAGAAAGCATTACAACGTTCACATCAATAATCAAATAAATTGGACAAAGACGAATTGACGAATTCAACATTTTGAAGTGAAACTTCTTTAGCGACGGTAGGGTAAATTTGATTCATGGGAAGGATTTGTAAAACCAAAAAGTAAAAGGTTGGGAGAAGAGGATTCGTTTGGACGGGGAGGGGGCTACTTTGTCTTTGCGGGCAACTGAGTGGAGCGCTACCATAGACAAGAGGAAAGGAGAAACGGAAAGGTGGGTCTACCATATTAGAAGAAAAAGGGGAGGGGGAATTTTTTATATACGTCATGCTCCTATACGTTATATGGAATTTTGGCGATTCAGTACTGATTAGTGTGCCTGCTAATAATTCATCACTTTAGATGCCTAAGTCAGATACAGAAAAAGGAAGAGAAATTCGTGAAAGGCTGAAATTAAATCTCCTTAAAAAAAAAAGAACTCCCGCGCGGTAGACGTGAAACTTCTTAGTTTGGATGAAAGTGATAGGATTAGTAGGGATTAAAATGCCTCATTTAATTATCTATAACTAAATTGATTCTCAATCACCGCTGAATGTATAATAGACGTAAAATATATATTGTGACGATGTACTCTGCGGGCTATCGTCCCAGGGACAAAATGTTAGTGTCTATTTCTGAACAACATTAAATCATTGTCGAAAGCAGTGAAATGATATTTCATTTGATTTTATTTCATTCATCTCTCATTTCAACCCGCTCGACGCTCGAGGCCGAAGAGCCGAGGTGGCTTAGTATTAATGGCGTTACCTAAATTTTTAGTAATCATAAGTTGCGTATCGGTTAGACATTAGGATGTCCTAGCGGTGCGGCGAGTGCGGACAGCGCCGACATCAACATCCAGGACTATCATTGTGGAACAAGGGCGCCTTCGAGGGACCACGGGCGAAGAAGCGACGGTGGCAACGAAGTCTCGCCCCGCCGCCGCCCATGGATGCCGGGGCCGCGCGGAGCAGGGCCGTGCAGAGCCATCCGCGGCCCCACGTTTTATGGCAGGGGCCCACTCATGGCGGTGCCGTCCGATCACCGCGTTCGCACCCGGACTTCCGGCCCCTAACCGATGACGAGAGTAGGGCGTACTACCGGAGGTAGTGGACCCTCCACCTACAGGACCTTTGGCTCAAGGGAGTCCCTATAAGGGCGGCGGGGCATTTGTATCGCCCTTCTGCGTCGAGGCCAGAGCGTGGTGACCCAAAGGCGGAAGGGCCCACCGGTCTCCTCACCCGGGAGCCGTCACATCAAGGGATGCCGGTGCCCTCGGGTTACACCACGAGGAAAAACTCTGGTTCAAGAAAGCCTAGGGCCAGCGTCACCGGATCCCCGAGAAGCTACGCCCCTGGATAGCATCCGCCGCCATTCCGATGACGTCATGTTCCAGTCTCGCATCCGATTGGACCGCGGATCCTACTTCTAACCCAGGGCGCGAATAAACGCGCCGAGTTGGCTCACGCTGCGGCTGACAGCGTTTGGAATTTGGAAAATTCCGAGCTTGACCGCTGTCAATTGGTCGACGCAACTTGGCAGCCGACGGCGGTCAATCATCGAGGACTTTGAACCGTTGCCGAGGAACCACACCGAGCCTGTCCGGAGGACCACGGCGAAGATTAAGTCTTCGTGGTCTACGAGTGCCGAGCTGTACGGACGTGTCCAACATTTCTTTGCTGCCTTCAACCAGTACTTTGCCCCATATTTCATCGCTGCTTTCCAGTACATCGTTCATCACTTGTGGAAGATCGCCGCATCTGGTGGCCTTATCACTGAGGGAACATCGCCGCACTCGTCGAGCCCGATGTTTGAGGGTACGATTTTTGAACAAGGTTTGAATAGCATTTGATTAGTCTGGATTAGATTTTCCCGTTTCGCAATTTCCCCGGGTAACCTGTCGCCGAGCCACGCGCCACGCAGTCTGCCCTTCCGGGTGTAATCGGCCATTGTCTCGTGTGAGCGTTCATTTTTATCTTCTTTCGGCCTAGTCTCGTAGGAGCGGCCTATTTTTATTATCTTTTGGCCAAAGTCTCGTGGGAGGGGCCTTTTGTTTTGAACTAATCGCACTGTTGTCTCTCTTCTAGGTCGAACCGGGAATCCGTGTCGATCCGAAAGCAGGAGTTGTCCTGCACAGTCGACACGTAACAATTCCGTCTTCACGAAGTACGAAACCCCTTTTTGGTACGTTAACATTTTTTTTGGTGCCTTAAATCCGAAGCAATTAACGAAGTGTAATTAAGGAGTGCTACCTGCTTGGAATTAACCAAGGACGTGGAGCAATTAACCAAGTGTAATTAAGGAGTGCTACTAGTGGCTTAGTGCAAAGGTATTCTTTTGAATATGTTATTTATGCCGTCGATTATTAGTATTGGTAATACAATTTGAAATTCTTGTAGCAAAAACCCTGCCTGCTTTCGAGTTCCGATTCGAGAAATCGTAGAAATTCTTTATTCGATCCGAAATCGTAAAAATGCATTATATTTCGGTCAGAAATCGTGGGAATGGACGCAGCTTGATTCAATAACTTCCCTAACATTGGTTATACCGAAGCTCGTCAAATCTTAATTATGTCCGAAACGCCTGTGTATCTCGCGTAGCTTGTCTGTGCTCACAGATTCTGAATTGCTGCCTTTTCTTTCCCTTTTTATTGCTGCTTAAAACGAGCCGAAATAATAATTGCCGAAATTCCTAAGTGCCTTGGGTGAGTTATAAACCGCCGGATTGTTTACCGCCGAATATTTTCCCCGCACTTAGGCGTCGTCTTTAATTTCCCTGATTTCATTTAATCCCGTGTAGATATTTGTGAGCGAGCGAACCCGTGTAACTTTCACATATAACTTAATTGGTTGAAGAACCTTTTGTAACTCCGTTTAGCTATCGGGATATTTTCGTTCCGCCGTAGAGTCTGAAGTTAAAATCGACACTATTCTTGCGTAGTCTTCTAGAATTTTCGTCCCGTTAGCTTCCTTTTTGTTGAATAAATAGGTTATTAAATTAATTCCGCCCCGGGATTTATTTTTTGATAAAGGACCCCGCCCTTTCCGCGGTCGCTAGTGCGTACTGAGGTAACCCGGTTATCTTTCGTCGTCGACGACGCTGTGTCGCCTCGTACCGCTGTCTTCCGTTATCTTTTCGCATGTCTGGGACTTTTGGTTAATTTCGTTTTGGTTTGGTTGAGGGACCGACCCCTCAGGCCTCATCGGTGGTGCGTGAACTCTCGTACGATGGTGCGAGCCCCGACGGATTTGATCCTTGCGGTTCAGGCCAGGATTCACAAAAGAAACGTGGAGCCATGACTTGGTAAAAGAACAACACAAATGTGTGAAATATCGGCCACGATAGCGGGAAAGGCGATACGATACACGGAGCACAATATATGCACGATATCGGGACGCCACCCGTGACTCTTAACGATATTTAATCCCGGGACGCCTCGGAACTACGCAAGGGACAACTCAGAATTACACGGAGGGCGGCATACATCGTTCGGCGATTAGTCGGACACGATCGGGAGTCGTCAGCGACTCGGCGGGAAATCTACGGGAAAGACGGCGCAATCTCGAAAAATAGCGGAAACTATCGGGAAATCAGATAGCGGCGATTGGAATCATGAAAAGACAACGCAAGAAATCAGATACAGAAACGAAGTCGGAAACGGCTCACACGGCTTAAAGAAAAATGGAGATCGGTAACGGCTCACAGCACGCGACTCATCGGGACGGAACAATGGCAGCAAAGAGGTCCCCTGGGCAGGCTCGGGCTCACCGGTACAGCTCTCGCTTGGCCGGAACGGTAACTCCTTGCTGGAGGCGGCAGCGCTGAGACGTCCTTCGGGAGACGAGAAGGTATGACGCCCTTCAGGGAGCGGGACGGCACGGCGACCTTCGGTATTCTGGTTTCAGTGGAAAATGCTGCCGCTGAACGGGACGGTAGTCAAATGTGATGCAACCGGTGTGGTAGTCTCTCTGGTAATGTCGGTTCCCCTGGAAGATCTTCCGTTCCAGCGCCGTTGTCCCCCTTGATGGGTTATGCGAAATTCCTTACCGGGCTCCGACCTGCCATCTTCGCCTAATCAAAGTAAGTCACTAGACCGCATAATTAGGGCGGCTTAGTGACCTACTTTGGTGCATTAGTATTTAATTTTTCATTCATGTATCATTTTATGTTCATGTTCATATTAATTATTTTTCAGATTTGTTGAGTTAAACATTGATATTCAGTCAACACTTATTGGTTTAATGTAAGCAAGGAAAGTATAATTTCAATTTAACAGTACGTTGTATTATACGTATAATATAAGTATAATAAATAAGTCAAGCGTTAAGGTGTAAATTTTACTATCGATACAGGACTTTTTATTTTATTAAATACGTTATGCCGCTCGAGCAGAAAATTTTGTCCAAACAACAATTGCGTCGTAAAACGTATACGAATGTGCAAATAGCTTTGTCAACAGTTGAACGTTATAACCATGATGATAAGTATTTAAATCTCTTTCATAAAATTCGAAAGTCTCAAGTTGATGATATTTATCCAACAAATTATATTAAAACTAAAACATTGCCATACACACCAGATAAACAAACGTTGCAAACTTGTTCCAGCAATAGATCTAATGTATCAACATTAGAAACAGAAAAGGGGGCAGATGTGAATGCAACATTGAAAAAGCATACTATTTCTTCATTAAATAGTCATTCTAATATTGATGATTAATAATGGTTCAAATAATAAATATCGTAGGAAACTATTTGAAAGTAATAATACTCTCAACGTACAACAATTGTCTAATAATTTCGACGACGATTCTTGTACATTATATTCTAGCGGTACTGAAAACAGCATTTCAAGTACAGATGAGAAATCAAAGGACAATAATAGTTACGTTTTTTGTGAACAATTGAAAATATGGACTTTTAAGCATAATATTACTCATGCGGCATGCAGTGATTTGTTAAATTTACTAAGGACTACGCATCCTTATCTACCAATTACTGCAAAAACCTTCTTAAATACTCCTAAAGAGACAAACATTTCAACTTGATAATGGTGAGATGGCTGATTTCAGATTAGAAAAAGTATTAAACGGTAAATTAAAAGACGGGGTTAAATCCTTTGAAGGACCTCACAACAATCGAATACTACTAGATATAACATTGATGGAATACACATTTTTAAAAGTAGTATGGTTCGTGGCGGCCGAGGGGATGCGAGGCCGGGAGAAATATTCGGGTTTTGCCTAAAGAGATCTTCCCTCGTATGTCTACGTAACGATTTAGAAATTGTTGTGAGGAGATGGTCCGAGCGGCTAGACCAAATCCTCTGGTGGGATTTATAGGAATGAGGAGGTGAGGAGGGCTCAACAAATGGAGGTTATCAATAAGTTGACGAGGATGACTGTATTTGTCTCTTGTCAGGTGGTATTTCTACAAGTCGTGAGGGTCCGTCAGGGTCCTCGAATCTAATTGTTACGGTTCAGTTGCGTTCCGCGTTGCGGAGCTTCGGGTGACGCGATAAGGCGGTCAGTGGCAGTAGGTCACTGGACGCCTAATAGTACAATATAAACAGTTGTTTCACCTCCTTAAATTTCACTGCAAACGGACAATCCTATCAAATTTAGAGTCCCGTGG
This sequence comes from Orussus abietinus, assembly GCF_000612105.2. Lineage (NCBI taxonomy): Eukaryota > Metazoa > Arthropoda > Insecta > Hymenoptera > Orussidae > Orussus > Orussus abietinus. Next base: position 98,554 of record NW_019394417.1, on the reverse strand, counting down.
ATGCACGAAATAATTTTATTTGGTCGCGAAGGGCCAAATTGAATTCCAAAATAGTCTTGAACTCGACCTCGAGGCCAGTAAACACGGCGCGATCGCCAGATCTAACAGTTTTTCTATCGCGCGTATCAACTTCGCCGCGCGCGCTGACGAGTTATAGTCTCTGCGTTAAAACTCCGAAGTCTCTTCCTCTGGTTTGTTTCCTAAATAAATTTATTATATGGACGTGCAAGGTGGTACGAACACGCGGTTAAGCAAATTTTGGAACGACATTCGACGACCAAATTTGCGACCGTTACAATAACAACGGACGTACAGTAGAATGTATTTCTCCCCACAAAGTACATAATACAACACTACGTGTGTAGATATACTTAAATAAAGAGGTGCATTAAATGCTTCTTTGCTGCGTGTTTGTTATATGCGTAATTGGCGTGCGATCTGATTACCGAAGACTCAAAGTAAAGCTCATACAAAATCAAAATGATGTCGCGAGACATCGTTTTTGGCCGCGACGGTTTCCTTATATAAGTATAAGTATTTGCAAGTAATATGCAAGGTGTAATACAACTTGTAGTCACGGTTTATATAGTGCTATCCTTGTTGAAAAGACTGGAACAGTCCTGTACGATTTTTTTCTACAGTGCATAAATTGCCCGTAATAACTAGTTGAAGCACAGTCAATCAATCGCGTTCCCGAAACGCATAGCAGAGAGGCCGCCGGTAAGACTGCGATCGAGCTCCAGGTCAACCGGGACCAGACCAGGACCCATAGGACATCATCGAGAAATATGCCGACCGGCTCAGGGGGGGGGGGGGGGAAGGCCCTCACCGGTGCTGGCCCTGATCCTCGCGCGCGGCGCGTGCCGGCACCCCCGCAGGCTCCCGGCGGCGCCCTATCCCGGGAGCGCGCCGGCCGAGGATCCCCGTCAAGAAGCCCGTCACCGTAATTGGGTCAACCGACGATTTTCGGCCGTAGATGTTTATTGCACTTATATTCTCTTTTTTTCGCGTCCTCGAACATTAAAGTTTGCCACCTCTTATATTTCGGAGCGAATTTCAATATTAATTTCTTAACGAGGTGTTTTCCAGTAAAAAGTTCGATTCCTCGGGCCTAAGGCTTATCCTAGGACCATTTCGGAAATCCTGAGACATTTCCAGTATAACTTCCAGTCCTATAGCTTCCCTTTATTAGGACGGTCTAGAAAATTCTAAGTACCTCAGACCCGTCCTGTGTTCCTACCTCACGCGCGAATTAAAGTGCGATAGTACCTCCGACTAGTTTGTCCCTATGTTCTTCTCTTTCATATATTTTACGATTCCTTCCCTCTGAAAAGATTTGCGAACTGACCGTTCCGCGTTTCAATTTAAAGTTCGTTCCTCGCGCGAGTATTTGTAATTTAAGTTCCTTTTCGAAATAATTAATATTTCTAAGTCCCTTAGGCATTCCACTTAGAACAAGTTCGGTTCGCGTATATTTTATCATAATATTCCTCGATTCCATATCTCGTTTTTATTATTTTATTATCTCATCGTCGTGTTATATTATTTTAGCTCGTTTATATTATTATCATTTCCGGTCTGTCGTTTATTAAAGTTCCTACGGAGAGCTCAAATCATATACCTGCCGTGAATTTGTTCTAAGTACCTCACGCGAGCTATCTCCTTTAAGATCGCGACTCTTAAAATTTAAAGTCCCGATGCGTTACATTTAGCGAAAGTTCCTTGCGTGTTCTGCTAGTCTTCCCGACGGAAGAGAATTTCCGGCCGAACCTTGTATCGTTCGGAACGCGATTTTACCCGTATTAATCATCGGCCCTATTGATTGTATTTAACCTTATTATTTTTCGGCAGCCCCCTCAAAAATGGGCTGCCGAAAAATAATGCTTAAGATAATGATTCAAAAATCATGATCTTAAGTGCCTTGTCGGCGTATGTACTTTTGCGTGCCCTTTTATCTAGGTGACGAGCGTTCTTTCCTCCTACAATACCTTATATTCCCTTCTATTCCTCACTTTTGAAGACCTATTATCTTTCTTGTATGTTTAATGCTCCCGCTGTATCGTCGGGAATTAGTTAATTTCTTGCCGACCGCATGCGTCGCGCGCGTTCCCTTTTCCGAACTTATGTCGGGTTCACGCCTTACGACGCTTTGTTAACTTTCCGTGTTTTCTATTGTTATTAGAAAAACAGGAAATCACTTTTAAATTTCCTTTTCTGAATAATTATTGGAAAGAAACCTTTTTGAAGTTTCCTTCCTCACCGAATAATTGTCGGGTTTTAGCCGTTCGGTTCGTTGTTAAAATTGATTCTGTCTATTTCCTTTTACAATCGAAATCTCTCGCGGGTGAATAAATTGTACTGTTATTAGTCCTTTAATTTGCAGTTTGTTTTCCTTTATTTATCAAGGCAAACCTTTCCTCTCATATAACGGAAGGAAATCGGGTCCCTTCCGGACTAGTTAAAGTAACGACGGGAGTTAAGTGCCCTTACCTTGCCCCTCTTTGCGGCCATTTCGGTGGCCAACCTATCTGGGCTAGTTGGCCCTTCGCCCTGGCCGCGAGACCCTTTGGAGGAGACACACATTTTGGGGAAGTCTTCTCCGAGGACAGGCCTCGGAGAAGCCGGGGATAAACCCTTCGCCCTCGCCTTCCGGCTCCGCTCTCGTGGGGAGAGACCGAGCCCTTAGGGAAGGGAGGCCAAAGGTTCCTTGAAATTTGGCGTCTTAGGACGCCTGGAGCCTAACCGGTAACTAATTAGCGTGTGTGTGCTCAGGGGTGGGTGCGAGCCAGGGCGGAGGTTAAGAACACTGGGACTTAGGGCTCTTTTGTGAACACTAGGTATACCTCCGGCAGAATACACGTCCCAATATGTGTGTGCGTGCGCGCGCGCGCGGGTGTGTGTACATATGTATATGTATATGAATATATATGCATATATGTTTATGCCAGATATATTTTATACGTATAAAATATGTACTTGTTCCGTCTGGGTTTCTACGTGCTGAAATCCTCCAAAAGACCTCCGAGGAGATACACAACAAGATTCTGTAGTGCTTTCAGGAAATATTCAACACATCTTGAATCTCAAGTGACTGGAGACGAACTTCACCATATGCATTGCGAAAATGGATGGTAACCTAATTAGACTAATCTCGATAAATTCGTATGCGCTCCAAATTTTATATATGTTATAAACGAAAAGAAATTAAAATGGGGGACTGAATGGCGGACTGAAAGAAATAATATTGTTATGTAGGCACCCTTTACGAAATAGTCATAACCAGGTAACCCGAAAGGTAGCCATGGAATTTTACAACTTAGCAAGCGATTAAATACACGCTTGCGAAAGGAAGTCCTGAGTCCGCTTAACGATGATCGCGCCAATGACCCAAATAGACCAGGACGCGATCAACTGGCCCGAAGCGCATCCTGATGACTCTGCAACACATCGAACACCCCTGCAATCACCGCCCTCGTCTAGATCATCGAACCCCCATCAACTGGAACATCATCCCAAATTAACCGATAAAAACCAGCAACCACTTTTGGAACGGAGCTCAGTCCTGCACCTAATTGCAACAAGTCTCACGATTCATCAATCATCATCGACCGCAAGTTTGGAGTCTTTGGCTCACGGTTCTCAGGTCTTAGCGAGTCTAACAAGAAAACCTCTCGAGGTGTCCATCTCCGATTTTCTTGAAATTTAAATATGTTGTAGAGGATCGAAAAATAAGGGATACGTATTTTTTTTATCGGCCCAATCCCCTATTTAAGGGATGAAAACCGCCCCTAAAGTTTACCCCCCAAAAACGGTTTTTTCTACATATCTGGAGTTGTAATCGATGTTTTGAAATGAATCAAAGTACAAAATATTTCTCTCTAGTAGGCGAAACTACTGACAGTAATTCGGACCTCGGGGGTAGCAACTTTATATTTTATTTCAGAAAAACAATATTTTTTCAAACATTTTAGAATATAATATTTGCAATAAAATTAAATAAATTACGGAAAAATCATTTTCGTGCTTAAAATTGAAAAATAAAGTTGACGTCTTTCAGGATTTTCACAAATAACAGCGTTACCGGGGGTAAACAACCCCTTAAGTGCAGAATAGTTTTGTACAATTTGAATAAATATTTTAAGGTGTACAATATGTACACTATGTTTATAACTGAATTAGCATTTTTTTCGTCAGCCCAAACATCTCTTAAAGAGATAAATACCTTGAATTAAGATTCGAGTGCATTTTATGTAGGTGAATGAAATGGACGTGGTCAGAAAAAGGATACGTGAAACAAATTAATACACATTCTATGGATAAAAGTCTGCATTAGTGAATCACAATTTCTACTTATTAAATTAATTAATGCAAGAGAAATATTAGGCATCATTCACTTTTATTTATGTATAAACCGATTGTTTCTTATCATGATTAATTTTTTAAGGATTGTAAGTTGAACAGTAATGGAATTCTTCAGAAAAGTGCTATAAACATAGTGATTTCTGACACCATGCACATTGTATAATAGCAGTATTTTTACATCCGGGTACCTCGCATTGAGCTCGAGCGCCACCGAAACTGAAATCCACTGGATTTACAAATTCATCCGGTTTATCATCTATATAACCGCTTTTATACCAAGAGTATTTAACACTAAACCCAGCGACATTTCATGTATACCTAATCCTACCATGAGCGATCAAATGACTGCTTCAAAAAAACATATGTATCATAATATAGAAAGAGATTTTAGCCAATTGGATAGTAAACAAAATATTTTTCTGATGCTACAATAAAAACCCGCTCCGCTTTTCTATTTAGAAAGTTTCATTTACCTTTACGCATTATCAGCACATTTTTTACAAATTACAGCATTTTGTATTGCACATTTTCCACATACGTATTTTTTACATTTTATAGAAATTTTGTTAGCCTTAGTGACTTCACAATATCTTATTTGACAAGATTTCCGTCCAGAAGAATCTGTAGCGGTGTTTATTATTGTTTTTGATGAACATTCTTTGCTTAGCTGCCTCTCCTTCTGATATTCGGTCCCAAGCTCTTCTGCCCGTTGAAATAAAAATTCTTGCCTCGATATTTCTTCACCCGTCGTTTCTTTATATAAAATCCAAGCATTTATCCCGGCTAAATCTAAGATATTGAAAAATACCTGTAAAGGCCATCTTTGACATTTAAATTTTACATTATATTTTCTGGCCATTTGCTCGGTTACTTCTACACCGAATTTTGTGCTATTGTAAAATCTAATTATCTCTGGTATACGGGTGTCACTTTTTTCAATTTCAACGGATGAATGCATTGAACTAAGTATCAATACTTTTTTATTGGGTTTAGCTTTATAAATTGAAAGAATAAAATCATTCGATTTGTATAATATTGTTGAGAAGCGAGTCATACTATCCTTTGCCTGTCTCGCTAATTTTGGTAGCTCTCTTTTATTTCTGCGGATAGTTCTAACAAGCGTCGTTTTTTTGCTAGAAGTTTACTCGCTAATGACGCGCTTGTAAAAAAAATGTCAGCTGTTATATTTCTCCCATGGCCCGTATATGGTTCTGCTAATTTCAAAGTTACAAACTCCCCAAGTGGGACCGATGATTCTCTCCCTTCATCTTTTCCCAAATATGGAAAGCCGTTTACTATATACTTACTACTTACATCGAAAGCTAACCAGAATTTTATGCCAAATTTGTCCGGTTTGTTGGGTATGTATTGGGTAAATCTACAACGTGATTTGGAGAAAACAATTGATCATCTATAGCAAGATATGCTCCTGGTTTATAACAGTTTTGACTGTTTTCGATAAATTTGTACCAAACTTCAGAGATCAAAGCGAATCTATCGTTTTGTAAGCGTTGGCTTCGTTGATGTTTGTTGTCAAACCGAATAAATCTCATGATTTCTGCGGTCATTTCGGCGCATAGTTGTCGAGAAAAATGACGGACCCCATTTCGTGTTCCATAAATATATCATATTTGTATCACCATAAATATACCATAAATGTATTACATTCATATTTTTAGCCTCATATGCGCCGCGTGCATATAGAAGTCCAATAAATGCATATAATTTTGCAATAGATAAATTCCATTTCGTTTTCAACACTTAAAATGCCTCTAATTCCGTATATTTTCTTACATGTTCAATCATGTTATGATCAATAATCAAGGAAAATGCTGACTCATCTTTGCCATTTATAATATTTCGTTTAGCGTATCCTGTCGGTCCTAATATTTCCTTAAAAATATAAATCGGTGCTCTTTCGCGATTAGACCCTTCTTTTATTTTTTGCCAAACAGTTCCGTCCATAGCAGTTTCAATCTCTTCCTCATTTTCACTTTCGGAACTAACTATAAATCTCTTTCTTTTTTGTCCTCTTCGTATATTCAAAATATTCTCTTCGTCCGTATCGCTGTCAAATAAGTCACAATAATTTTTTGCTGTATCATTATCAATATCGGAAACTTCTTGGTCATCTTCCGAACAATTCTCGTTGATATTTATTTTGTCTAATAAATTGATATTTCTCAAAAGTCTTGACATTTTTGGGGATAAATATACAAATGATAAAGTAAAAAGTAAAAACTAAAATATAAAAATATAAATCAAACGGGACAAAAACATTGAGACCAGAAATAAAAAAAAATTGTAAATCATACCACAAAATATTGTTGGCTCTGTTGACTTTGTCGAAACTATCACTTATACCACGTAATAATTTCTATTATACACTGTGAAATTTTGATGCTCTCTGTTCGGATCGCAAGACCGTACTGTTGTACAAAGAACGCTATGCATTTGTTCCAATCGCGCGTTTGTCTACACTGTAGATCCACAATTACATTGTACACTCGTAAAACAATTTCAGGAGTGCGCTTTCCGAAGAATACAGTCGTAAATAACATGAATTTTTCAAATGGGCAAATGACCGTTCGTGGTAGACTAGACATGCTATACATTTTTTCGGAAAGTAAACAATAAAGAAAGTTGTGAATATTGAAAAATGGGTTGTATGTATATTATAGGAAAAGTCAATAAGCTACATGGTGATACAGTAACGTTGTATACCAGAAATTCTAAACGAAATTTCAAAAACGGTCATTTGACCGCGCATGGTAGATTTAATGTTAAGTAGATTGACGTATCGAGGAGAAGATAACTGATTATGCGTCAAAGATTGTAATTTAATTACATTGTTTCTCCCGTGCAATTGTTTATCTTTGCCCAACAAAAGTACACTATCAGAAAAATGTTTTATAAAATTCTTCCATATACGAAAGCCAAACACATCTAGTGGCTGAATTTTTCCAGTTGTCCCTTTGGGAATTTTAAAAAGCTTTATAATTTTGTTATCAGGTGTTTTTCTGTTTACTGCTTCTGTGCAATGTCCGCACCAAGAATCTAGCAATAATAAACTATTTTATGAACTTCAAAGGTAATATGAAAATACCCGGTTTCAAAAATAATTTAAAAGAAAATTTTTTAATTTAAAAGTACAAGATTACTTTACTAACCTGATGTCATTTTTCCAAATTTAGAAGCCACCAAATATACGTTATTGGGCTGAAATAAATTTTGTTGAATAATCGGTCCGAATTCATCTTTAGTTTCCTTTAAAACTATGAATAATGGGGACAGTAATTTGCCAGCTGCATTGATTGTAGGCAGTATTGTATAAATATGTGTTGTAGATGAAACACATTGTACAACGCATTCAACTGACTTTGTTCCTTCTTCTGTTAGCGTCCGTCCAGAATGCAATTCTAACAGGAATCCACTTTGATCGGCGTTGTACGTATTTTCTCTTCCGAATTCTACAATAAATGGTTTGACTTCTACCAAAAATTTGCCAGCTTCCTGATTTATTGTTTCTTTGTCTTCAATAGTCTTTTTTGATATAAATTTATTAATCTTTTTACTGACAATCTTGTGTGCCTTTTTAAAATTTTGCAGCCAATTATCAGCTGCCCTAAATCGAACATCATTAAACTCTAAACTTTCTTTAGCCTCCAAAGCTCATTTTTTTTATATCTATATCGTGAATCACATGACCAGCCTCGATAGATTCTTTCAGACTTTTTAAAACAAATTCAAAAATTTGAAACAATTTTTCTTAGTAAGTACCACCTTTATTAATTTAATGTGCCCCTTCGACGCAGTTGTCGTTCCGAATTGACTAATTTGAATCTATGTTTAACACTTTCAATACTATGATTTTTTTTTAGTTTTACTTGATCCTCCAAAATTCAAATGCTTTTTTTTTGTAATCGAAACTTAACTCTTCATCATCGCATGAGCAAACATCGTGATCTTTTTCTTCTTTGTACTCTTCTTTGTAGAACACATCTTCAATTGCTTTAATTTCATAATTTTTAAACTGCTCTTGGAAATCTAATGATTCTTCCTCTATAGCTTCTATCGCGTTTACGTCAGTCATTCTTTCGTATAGAATTTTTTCGAATTTTTCAGCCAAATCCATTTCTACCTTATTAACAGGACTCTCCGGTATTTGAAGCCCCGAAAATCTTGCCAATAGCAAATTTATAACGTTAATAGGATTAACTTCCATTTTTTAGAATTTCTTTAACTTTTATATAATCTTTAACTGTAGAGAACAAACGAATTGTTTTAATAATTGCACGCCCTCGATCCTCACAGAAGAACGGACAGAAACATACTCTAACTTATCTTTATTTTATGTAGTTGCGTATTATGTTCCTCGCAGATAAACTGACGAAAATATACTGACAATGACTATCGTATCTTCGTTTTACGTAGCTGCGAACTTCTGATTCACACTTTTTATAATTGCACGATTGTTTTCATCCGCGAATTCATGACTTTTTATTCAATGTAAATAAAATATTTAAATACAAACCGTTCGAACTTTAAAAAAGANTGATGAAACAAATCCATTAAACATGCATTACTTTCGATGTCATAACGTTTATTATAGAACTAAAATTATTTATAATAAAATGATTCTACGGATAAATTTAAATAGCGGTATCCACTCCTTTAAAAGATGTTTGGGCTGATGAAAAAGATGCCGATTCAGTTATAAACATAGTGTACATATTGTACACTTTAAAATATTTATTTAAATTGTACAAAACTATTTTGCACTTAAGGGGTTGTTTACCCCTGGTAACGCTGTTATTTGTGAAAATCCTGAAAGACGTCAACTTTATTTTTCAATTTTAAGCACGAAAATGATTTTTCCGTAATTTATTTAATTTTATTGCAAATATTATATTCTAAAATGTTTGAAAAAATATCGTTTTTCTGAAATAAAATATAAAGTTTGCTACCCCCGGGGTCCGAATTACTGTTAGTAGTTTCGCCTACTAGAGAGAAATATTTTGTACTTTGATTCATTTCAAAACATCTATTACAACTCCAGATATGTAGAAAAAACCGTTTTTGGGGGTAAACTTTAGGGGCGGTTTTCATCCCTTAAATAGGGGATTGGGCCGATAAAAAAAAAATACGAATCCCTTATTTTTCGATCCTCTACAACATATTTAAATTTCAAGATAATCGGAAACGGACACCTCGGGGGTTTCCCTGTAAGACCGAAACCATCGATCTCGGAGGATCAACTACACCTCGAGCTACAGTTGTGCTGCTTGGTACTCCGGCGATCCAAGAGCATCAAGCTAGGAAGGGACGGCGGCATGACTACATCTGTTAGACGGGAGGCTTCTAGGAGACTTCCAACCCTAGGGCTTGTCACGGGCGGAAAATGTTCATGCACAGTCATCCGGTTGATCGATCTAAGGAGGATGTCACCGAACTTGGCAGCCGATTAAGCCAGGTACAGGCTCTTTCGCAAGCTCGGGTCACTTTCATTCTTTATCTTAACCTCATCCTTCATCCCAATTAAGATTATGTGAATTCGATACCTATTTCCGGATAACCGGATAGATTAAGTCCTTTTTATACCTTTGATCAGACATTTCAATATTTCGCCTTGCGCTAAAATCACGCGAACCTCATAATTTCAAACGCAAGAAACTCCGCGTTGGTAGATTAACCGTCCAGTGACCTACTGCCACTGACCGCCTTATCGCGTCACCCGAAGCTCCGCGACGGGGAACGAAACCGGAACCGCAAGAATTAGACTCGAGAACCCCGACGGATCTCTACGACTTGTAGAAATTCCACCTGACAAAGGAAAAATACAGTCATCCTCGTCAACTTCTTGACAACCTCCATTTATTGAGTCCCTCTTGAACTCCTCATCTCTATAAATCCCACCAGAGGATTTGGTCTAGTCGCTCGGGCCATCTCCTCACAACAATATTTAAATCGTTACGTAAGCGTACGAGGTAAGACCTCTTTAGGCAATACACAAATCTTCTCCCCGTCCTTGCATTTCCTTGGCCACCACGTAACAATATCATCCCTCAGAGGCAATTCGGTTCCAGGACAAATATCTTTTATGGACACTGTAGCTTGTTTGATCATGGACATAGTCATTAACAGAAACCAGAGAAAAATAACTGGGGTTGTTTTCCTAGATATCAAAGGCGCACATGATAATGTATGCGCATTTGAAAATGGCATCCTAATACTAAGCAAAACCCTAGTATGTGAGAAGTCCACAGTGATGATTGGGCGGGGACCCATTGGAAGGGGTCCAATTGAGGGCTTAGGTTCAGCAGGCCTTTCTCCTCTTTAGAATATGATCTCCGGTTTTATAAGGAGGTCCAAGATGTTGAGTGTAGTTTTGAGTTTTGTTGTAATTATATAGACCAGACCGAGTTTATCGTGTGTGCAAGTGGGGCGAATCTGACTGGGCTGCCAAAAGTAAGGTTATAAACGAGGATTGTAAGACATAGATCGTGTTCCATACGTATAATTTCTGTATATTGAGCTCTGTAGAATCTTTGACTAAAACGGGTCATGACCATCCAATATCATGACCAGTTCATCTGGCCCTTTAATTGCGGCCATGCGTTGTCCACCAATGGGGGAATAAGATCTCCCTTCCGCACTCATACTCATGAGATCAGTGCTTGAGCCAGACACTTCGTGCGTTGCTTCCCTTAGTGACATTGCACGCTCATCACTGGTTGATAACCGAATAGGGGCACTTCAGGCAGGTATGTCGTGCGTTGTTCACCAGTGGATGTACAAGATTACCCTTCATACCCGATGCGCATCTGAAATTGGTACTAGCTGTAGTACATCATTTCCCTCACTACTACAGGCAACGGTTGCTAGGTGTGGAGAAGATTTTTTGGTACCCCCCTCTCATTGGATTCTGCCAATCTGGTCTATTTAGGTGACACTAGGATGACCCGCGACCAATCGGAGTACCATCGCCAAGTACCATCCCTGTGATGGTTCTGCGAGTCAGGACCAGTTGTAATTAGGTTAAATAAAAAAAAAAGATTTTAAGTTTTACTTTTCAAATAAGTCTAGGAATGCCGGGATATATAGCTAGATGCATGTACAACCTGTTTCGCTACAGGATAATCGAGGGATACGACAACGAAAACAAGATTGACGCCAGAGTAACAATAAAGAGCTTACCCCAAAGGTCAATCTCAAGCCCGGTACTTTTTAATATCTACACATCCAAAACAGAAGCCTTCCAGAATGAAAACGTGAAATACATCATGTACGTTGATGACACAGCCATATATTACACTGATACAAATCCTACACAAATCGAAAAAAAGCTAAACGACACACTCCAAGGTATCAATGCATTTATGAGAGAACTCAACTTGTCACTATCAGAAACCAAAACAAAGATGTGTATGTTCCATCACTCGGACTTTAACCAACTGCCACCAAACATTAATATCCCAATCTAGAACATAAAGGCTAAAGTCGTCAACTGCTGCAAATATTTAGGTGCATACATCGACAATAAACTAAACTGGACGACACATGTCAAAGCCACTATCAAAAAATCCAAGGCCCTTTTGAACATCATGAAGGCTATCACAGAATTCAAATGGGGTGCCCACCCATCTACAATGCTTGCAATATACAAAGGACTCACCCGATCCAACTCAGACTGGGTTAGCATCTTCTACGACAACTGTAGCTTTTCGAATGCTTTGCATCCTCTTTGTACTTGTTGTGAATACACAGCATTACGCATATGTATAGGCACTCTGATCAACACCCCTACCAATATTCTTCAGGGTCTAGCCAAGGAAAGCATAGGCCCTTTGCCTATAAGACGAAACTGTCTAAAAAGGAAATTCGTCTACAAAGTCGTGTCTAACATTTCATCCGCTGATTATCATTACCCAGGACAACTTGAACAACCTAGCGACGTACAACCTTCCAGTAATGTTTAACCTAACTGAATCAACGAATTTCTTTTCACATTGTCAGCATATAGCCAGATGGTCACACGCAGGTGCACTTAGTTATGATTACAACACAAGGTTCATCAGCCTGAATACAAATATCATCCTGTACCAGGGATATAATATTTCTCGGTAGCAATAACCCAAACATAGAGCTGAGCAACTTTCTAAAGCACTGCATATCTGATTTTGTACAAACTTTTACGGACGGATCGAAGTGCACAATCACGGACGAAACGGAATTTGCGGCCATTGCCCCGCAATTACGAAAATCGTGGGTTAAAAGGATCACCAAACTATACAGTATATATAGTGCTAAAGCACTGACAATTATAGAAGGTCTAACGTATATTGAAACTCACGAAATCAGAAAGGCAATTATCCTCTCAGTCTCTCAAAGCGTACTAAAGACTCTCACGAAATTGACAAAAAGCGGGACTACGAAAACATTATATACAAAATCAAAGAAACTGTTACACAACTATGTACATGCAACTAAACCATACTGTTAACATGGATCCCTAGTCAGATAGGTATGGAGGGCAATGAGATGGTTGATACGCTGGCAAAGAAAGGAAGAGACAAGATAACAATAGGCCATAATAAAACATAATATTACCACACATACCCAGAATTAAAAAAAAAATGGAGAAAGAAGGTAGGAAACAATTAGTGGAGTTAGGTAGATCGAAAGGAGTTAAGTATTTCAAGGACCACAAAAAAGCAACGCATAAACCATGGTTCAAAATTCCAGGCTGGCAAGAGATATAATAACTTTTATTAACCGACTCAAGTTCGACCACACTTGCACCGACACTCATTCGTTTAGAAAAAATATAACAACCTCCTCGCAATGTCAATGTGGCTATCCCACGCAAGATCCAAGTCACATGTTCTTCTACGGCTCAAACACACGGGATAGAACGAATAAATTAACCCTTTGCGTTCCAAGTTTCTGAAATCGTTATGCAATTGTCGAGTCACACGCGACATCGGAGTGCAAAGGATTAATCCTCAAAAAGTCTTAGTCAGGGCGGAGTAACGGACTCAATGATAATAAACAACTCAAATTAACGCCAACGGGTTCGGCGGTCGGAGTTCCGCGTCGACTGCGACGCTCTCGACAACGGGACCTGAGTAATGCAACACGAACGCGGTGTCCGCGAGGTCCAAAGATCGTAGGAAAGCGACACGCCTCGGATTTACAGACGGCGGGTAGATCGACTCTCGGAGAGTTTACCGGGCGCAAAAGTTCGATCCGCATCGAAATTACGAGAAACCTTGACGTCACTGCCAATATGACCGGAATTCGCAAAAAAAAAAAAGAACTATACATCGTACTTAAAATGACTTACTAAGTTTACCCGGACTGACTCAACGTGGGACAGATTATCTTTTACACGGACAATCTAACTGGTGCGGGCTTAGGAACTGTTCCTGGACTTATCCACTAAGGGGTTACTTTCATGCGATCTACGCTTCACCGGATCGCGGATTCTTCTTCCCACACTCCGAGCCATGATATGAGAAACAATACCTTACCTATATTAAACGTGGGTCTGCCTAGGGGTCTCTCAAAAAAGTAAGACCGGACCGGACTTCCCCCTCCGCTTTTCTCCGAACTTACACCACACGGCTCAACCGTCGCCCTTGCGACTTAGAATTGACAGGACTAGTCACTTACGCGACACAAAGGAACAGGACCGTAGCTTCCGCGACACAAGGGGGAAAAAGTCCTCTATGCGATACGGACTCAGGACGAAGGGCCTCTTACAGGACCCGGAGTAGGAAACAGAAAGTTGCCTACGTGATACGGGAGAGGACCAGGAGTTCCGGTCTCGAACACATTATTCAGTACTTATGTTCGCTTGCGTTTATGGGACGGTAGATAGGCTGTGGTCCTTCGTTCGCTGCAGGTTGGCTCCTCGGGATGTTAGGAGGGCACTTGCATAACCGGCACACTGGTACTTCGATAACTCGAGAATAAGAAGGACTGGTCGTGCCCTAGTCTCCCTTAAATAGACTAGGTAGCAAGGTGCTAGATAGCGACTCAATTATTTTGGCGGATTTCCTCAAATTTTGAAATCTCTAGGTGAACAGGGCAGAGGCGAGACGGCTTGCCGGCGCACTAGCGGCATGAGCCGCGCTGAGATGTCTAGGGCAGCTGTCTTGAGGGACCCGGCCAGGTCCCTTGGCGGTAACCTCGCCGAAATTTTTTTCCTGGGCACTCCGGATGTGGTGGAGTCGCCGTTTCGTTTTCGTCGACCCCAGGTCCGTTAGTATGTTCGCCCCTTCGCAGATCTCCTACCGCCCTTGGATGGTTGATCGATGTGTGGCGGTCAAGGCCGAGGCCTGCAGTAGGGCGTCCTCCCACTATGCTGAGTTGCTCTGAAGGGCCTGAGTCCTCCCTCCGGAGGGCTGGATGTCTGCGTCTAACTCACAAGGAAGGTACCTGAGGTGTTCCCTCCGATTTTGTTCATTGTTTAATATGTTATAGAGGCCGAAAATCTAAGGGACCTGCGTTTTTTAGTATCGATGCATGTTTCATAATTCTTTTTTCAAAAAAATTCCAAATGCATGTTTCCTAATTCTTCATTTCCTACATTTTGACGGTTGTTTCATGAAAATCGGTCGAGTACTACTATATGAAACAGCCAACTCACCCCCTTGCACGGCCAACCTTGAAGCCTGATTTCAGCCCCTAAAAGTGTATATCCGCCGATAAAAAAAAAACACGGGTTCCTTAGATTGTAGTTCTCTATAACATATTTAAAAATGAACAAAATCGGAGGGCGACACCTTAGGTACCTTCCTTGTCAGGTTCGGTGGTCCTGGCAGGGCCATTGAGGCCCTTTGGTCGGCGAATGGCGTAGCTGGATGCCCTCTTCTCGTGCCCCCTTACTGGTACCCTCTCTGCGACCGTCCTCTTCTTAGGTGTCCATTCCCAGCAATCACCCTCGTGGTCTTCGGTGTCGTTGACAGGTCATGTGGAGCGGGGCGAGAAGCTAGGTACTATCTCTGACCTCACTGAGGCTAACCGCTCGCGCGAGCAGGTTTAATCCGATTGTCCCTCACAATACACGGGTTCCCTATTTCTTTTCACCTAGATATTAACTTGTTATTTCGATCGAAGCCGATCGAAACCAATCGAATCGATTCGGATTTCCGCGATGAAATTTCGACAATCATATGATTTCTTCGATTCTGTCTCTTTTTCCAGGGTCCCATTTTGTGACGGTCATTCCCATAAAAAATGCCCCGTTACAGTATTAACATCTTGTAACGAAACTGATGAAGACGTTTTTGATTTTATTTACAATTTCTTCTTACCGGTGGGTATCCACCTAAACGTAGTGCAGGGGATTCCCAAATTATTGTACATTTTGTTTCACATAATACAAGTACATCTATTTCAAAAATGATATAATCACTTAAAATCATGTATCTATGAAAATTTAGTTTTCTATTTTCATCTAACCAAATCAATCTTAAAACAAAATCTGATTAACGAAAAAAAATGAAAAACAATTTGAAAACAAAATTTCATTTGGCGCGCACTGAGATATAGACGAGAAGTCTAATGAGTACACTTTAGGTGCTCGCCAAATAAAATGTTGTTTTCAAATTGAGATTTTAATTTTTTGTATTTAATCAGATTTAGTTTTAAGCTTGATCTGACTAGTTGAAAATAGAAAACTGTAGATTTTCAGAGACAAATGATTTTAAGTGATAATATCATTTTTGGAATAGATGAACTTTTATTATGTGGAATACAATGTACAATAATTTGGCAACATCTAATGTGAGTAATTAATAAAATAAAAGTACTTACATATTAGGCATGAACAGTTGGGATCCATTTTCTGTTAAAAAAAAAATAAAAAAAGACGGTTAGAATTAACGCCTAAATTGTCTTTTGAGGAGTTTCACTTCTTTTTGTAATTAATTTTGCAAACGTTTTCTAACAAAGTTTGTTTAAAAAATATTGTTTTTTTTCCTTATTAGAAAAGTATAAATTTCTTACTTGGTTAGGTTGAGATTTAATTAATTTATTTAGTTAGATGAGAACATTAAACTGTAAATGTTAATGAACATATAATTTTGAGGGATAATATAATTTTTGGAATAGGTATACTTGTGTTACGTGGAACAAAATGTACAATAGCGGCAAAAATATCTTATTTGAGTATTTAATAGAATGAAAGTACCAAAGTATTGGAAAAAATGGTTGACTCCCATTTTTTATTAATATAAATTATTTGAATTTATTTATTATAAATCATTTTTAGTTTTCTTTCGATACCAGTTTTAATATCAAATTTTTTACTTTTACAATATGATTAAATTTTCTTCCGATACCGTTTTTAATATTAACACTTTCAGCTTGGTGTCCTAGTAATACAAGGAAAGTATCGACTTACTAGTACACCAAGCTGAAAGTGTTAATGTTAAAACTGGTATTGGAAGAAAATTGAATTATTATATGTAAAAGAAAAAGGGGAGTCGAGAGAGGATCTTATCTAATATCAAAAGAAGCAAGGTATCAGCTTGGAAGGATCAATACCAGAAATCACTAATCTGAATGTGTCGATCGATATTAAAAGTATGAAAAGACGGTACCACTGAAGTAGGAAACTAAAAGTGTCAATTGAAAGAAAACTGAATTATCCCTAATCTGCACGGTTTTGATAGTGATTATTAGCCTGAAAATGTCAGTATCAACGATTTATCTTGACAATTTGATGAAAACCTTCAACCAAATATTTATTTAACATAAAAATGTCATCAATGTCTAACCTAAACAAATGTCATGTTATCGATGTTAATAATCTGAAATTCATCCATTTGTCACGATATAGAGAAAACGGCACATATATGTTTTCTGCAAAATATTATCGATGTTTATTAACTTTGTGGCCGGAGTCTCACTAAGCGCGTTGTGTGCCACATAGAGCGCGGCGAGTCAACACGTCGAGGATGAAACCAATCTGAACTTCAATGCAAGCAACCGCGAGGTTAAACGCAATTTTGATTGGGTTATCATCCTCGACGCGTTAACGCGTCGTACTCTGTGCGATCGTCGATTGTTGCAGCGCAGAGCGCCGCAGTTCATTTTCATGCCGCAAGGGGCGCCATCGAATGCCGTCCAAAAAGTCGTATAAAGGTTGACCTATCATGTGAGTGCGAAAATGATAGTTCGTGACTAGAGGGAGGACGATGACGATATGAGAACGACGATTCTAAGAGTCCCGAAAATTTCACCGTGCCATATCTTTATGTAGATAGTAGTAACCAGAGTCGGGTAAATTTTTAAAAATTCCTGATTTTCTAATTAATTTTTTGAGTTGGTTGAAAATTCATTTCTTTATCCGTAGCACTGAAGAACTTATATTTCTATTTCCTCCACTCTTGAAACCTCGATCTTTACTGTATATAACTCTGTAGCGTCTTACTCGAACTCAACGCGCAGGGTGCGTTTTTCGCATTACTCAACGCTACGAGTTTCTTGATGGGTGGAACCGAGCGCGGTTGACAAAGAGGGCACCCCCCAAGTCAAGGTATGAACAACCGTATCAATGGCTGCCTGGCGCAAGAAGGAAGCTGCGTCGGAAACAGTGTCTCCCAGATATCGGGCGACCTTTGAGAGTACGTAGCCAAACCTTGGGCAATCACGGGTCTACTTGGGTAACATTGTATCACAGCGGTACTCGTGGGAGCAAATATGGGCGAGATCAAAAACTTGAATTTAAAGTAAAACAGTCTCCAGGACGGGGCTCCCTCGGGGGGCAACCGACCTGAGGAAAAGGCGCTTTCTGGGACCGCAAGGACCAGAAAGCGCACGTGTGCGGCTGAGAAGCGCCACATAAAGCTACAGCGGTCGAGGAAACATGCTGCGAAAGTCCAAAACTCGACTGAGAACAAAAGAGGTAATGGCGGTGCCGAAGGACGGGCCGGGGCGAAGAAACGCTCTGTGCCTGAACTCGACACTCCCAGCCCAATAACCAGCCACCAAGGGAAGAAGGCTAAGGTCGTGGACCAAAGATCATATGCCGAGGTGGTAAAGAAAACTATTAGGGTACGGATTGTACCAGATGGCTACCCCGATAGGAAGCTAGGTAATGCCGAGGGGGAGGAGGTGGAGGAGCCGGATACAAAAGAGATCCTCTACCTAGTGGCTGGAGTTAAGGCCCCCTCTTTCTCACCTGGGTGAAAGATGGAGCGATTGTTTTTAACTGGTAGCAATAACGAGGAGATAGGGAATTGGCCGAAAAGCTTATTTCCTGATGTCAAGTTAAAGGACGGAACAGTTCTGAGTGCGATACCTCAAGATGGCCTACTCAAGCGACATCGTATGATGGTGCACGTGGAGTATCCGGAGATCTGTTGAGGAGGCTTTAATACTCTTCGATATGCAAAATGCGGGCCCGACCGCGGGCGACAAGGTCGAAGTGAGGAAAATGAGACCAGAGACGCAAAAAGCGCTCTCTTTGCAGCCCTGATCCTCGAGTCGGCGCTGGCGGCGTTAAACGCATGTGACGTCAAACCAAATTGCGGGGTTCGCGGAGCGGCTACCAAGCGGCTCACGAAGGAGGGCGGTGAACAGGCAAGAGCAGACCCTGCTGTTTGCGAGGAGGAGACGGTCTACACAATGGCTCAGTCAACCTTGCAGATTGCACAGATCAATGTGCATCATAGCAAAGGCTCCTCGGCCAGGGCTCCTGAACAATACTATAAAAGGCTTGGATTGATGCGGGGACCTTTACCATGCAAACATCCAAAAGAAACAAAGAACATGCATCCTAATCAAGGGAGTAAAGGCAATCTTCATTATACAACTCGGCGGCGTAGACCTCGCCGTTTTCTAGGCGAGGCTTCCGCTCAGCTGTAATAAACAATTGAATGTTCTTGTGAGCGTGGCATACATGTTTTATGACTCCAAAGAATCGCCCCCTCTTGAGGTTACACGACTGGTTGAGTACGCAGGGGAGCGGAGGCTGGAACTCCTTTTGCGATGCGATGCCAATATGCACTGCGTTACGTGCAGCAGCACAGGCGTCAACCAGAGGGGGGGGGGGAGAGGGCCTCCACGACTTCGTCCTCAGTACCAGTTTGATAATTCTTAACAGGGGTAATCAACCAACCTTCCTAGATGGCAGGAGACAGGAGAGTCTCCGATGAGTCGTCTGGTTCGGACCATCGACAGATACGTTTGTCCCTCCGATGTGAGAATAGAGTTAAATGGGGCAGCAACCCCAGAAAGACAAACTGGGAGGGGTATATCGCGAACTTAAAGGGAATATTGCGAGGGACCCCAACCAGGTTTCACACCGCAGAAGAAGCCTCGCGATTTATCAACGAGGCTATTATAAAAGCCTATGATCTGAACTGCCTATTGCAGACCGCTTACTAAGTGGTGAAGGTCCGCTGATGGAACGGGTAGCTGGAAGAGCTCAAGTCGCGGGTAAGGAAGGTCTTCAATAGGGCTAGATACACTGGGACAGAGAGGAACTGGCGACTCTTTCGGAGCCTCCAGACCTAATACAGTAAGGCTACAAGACAACTAAAACCAAAAAAGATTGCTGGATAAACTTCTGTACAAGCGTGGTCAGGTCAGTTCAGGGGCCATCAGGCTTGCCAGAATACTGAACAAAAACCCGGGCTCTTGCATGGGCTGCTTAAAGCGGGCTGATGCAAGCTACACGGGGAATGTGGAAGAATTCCTGAAGCTCCTGCTGGAGACCTATTTCCCGGGCTTTGCGGAGATAACCACAAGAACGGGGGCGAGCACTATTCAACCTAGGGCCAACAGTAGGCTTAGGGAGTGAATACTCGCGACACAAGTGGTATACCCAAATGGAGTGGAATGGACTGTCAAGTTCTTTGAGGGCTGCTTGGTACATGAAGAGCGGCCCACTTGCGGCTGCTGGCCTCATCCCAATGTGCGTACAGGGAAAGGAGGTCCTCTGAGACAGTCTCGTATCACCTTGTAGGCCAAATTGAATCACAACTAGTGGCTAAAGGGAGCGACTGTTTTTCTGAATATACAGGAAGCTATTGACAACACCTCACACAGTCATCAAAGAATCGATAACCATATATGAAATTCCTGAAGCAATAGCAGACTGGATACTTAGCATGCTTGAGTGCAGGGAAATTACGGCAAAATGTGGCAAACACACGATGAAGGGGAGACTAACGAAGAGCGGAGTTCTTTCCCCCCTACTGTGGCGCATCGTGATGGACTGTCTCCTATCGAAGCAGCAGAAGGGCAGTCTCCACATCTTTGGCTATGTCGATGATGTTGCCATCATGGTAAATGGTGACTACCTAGGCACACTGAGGGACGTAGTTGCAAGCGCTCTAAAAATCACGGAAAACTAGTGCAAGGCGGTGGGACTGACGATCAACTCTACGGAGACTGCTGCCTTGATCTTTACCAGAAAGTACAAGCCAGAGCCCATCAATCCATTAAAGATGTGGGGACAAAACGTTGAATACACCGGTTCAGTCAAATATCTAGGCGTCCACCTGGACCCTAAGCTGAGCTGGAAAATCTGCTTGGAAACCCAAAGGAGGAAAGTCTACTCTAGAAAAAAACCATGGGCAAGACATGGGGTGTTAAACCCAATGCTGCTCTGTGGATCTACGACCTGCCGCGGTGATCTGGTGGCCTAGGGTGGAACAGGTGGGGTCCCCGAACTTGCTGCGAAGTCTGCAGGGGGGTTTCCGGTGGGCGGCGACGGGGGCCATAAAGGCCACCTTGACGGAGGCACTGGAAGGGCTTCCGTTTTCTGCCCCTGGACCTTTGGATCCTTGCACAAGCAAGGACCATGGTATACAGACTTAACTATCAGGGGGAGTGGAAACCAACAGGCTCAGAGCTGAAATATTAGCAAGAAGAAAGTGTTGAGAATTTGCTTTCGAAGCAAAAAAAAAAAAAACGGTATACATCAGCATGGATAGCCGAGCAGCGGTCTAAGCGCATGCCAATGCCACCACGGCATCAGCCGTGGTTTGGAAATGCTTGCAGGACTTGGAAAAACTTGGACCCGGAATAAGGTAACCATAATCTGGGTACCAGGGCACCAAGTTATACCAGGCAATGAGGTGGCTGATGGCCTGGCCAAGAAAGGAGTCCAAGAGACACCTTCGGGACAGGCCGTAGGGACCCCCTCTGCAGAAGAAAAGTGAGAGATCAGGAACACTCTTCAGCGCATCTCTGAGAATCGCTGGAGAAACAACACTAGCTTCTACAGATAAGGAAGTTGATGAACAGGCCATCAACAACGAGAACCAAGGAACTCCTGGAGATAAGCAAAGGAAGGATGAGGCTAGCCATAGGGCTCCACACAGGACACGTTGCCCTACGGGTACATACACACGATCTCAGATTAGCCGATTAAACCAAATGCCGATTGTGCGGCGAGGACAGAGAGGATAACATGCACATTTTGTGCAGCTGCCCTGTACTGGCTTGCCACGGATATAAGGAGTTACGAAATGCATTCTTAGATCCAGGCGACCTGGAAAACGCGAGGGTGGGTAGCCTAATAAGCCCAACGAATAAAGCAGGACTGGGGCTTGCGAATCGGCCTCAGTAAAACGACGAGAATCTACAGAGGATCTGAGGATCTAGGTGGCATAGAGACATAAAAACCTAACCGCAGAACTAACTTAACCTAATTTACAATCTCTTAATTATCGAAGTTCGCTTGAAAATATTTTAAATAAAGTCTTAAAAATTACTTAACACACGTCTTAATATAATGTTCAGTGAAGATCCAACTAACGTTAACTCTGACTCGATCGTGCCTATGCTACACTACCTGAATCCTTCTTTAGTATTTCCATCCTACGAGAACGTGCGGGGCTTGATTCAGCTTCCCTTCTGTAACCCCCGTACAGCACTGCTCTGGGAAGAATTCTAGTTTCGCGTCAATAGTTAGTCCGCGACCTCTCTTATTAGACATCGTTTGTTAAAGACGAACAAGCATTCAGTTTTAAGCTGACCAGTAATCCCGAGTCAGGTTAGAGATTCTCAAATTCGAGTCCCAATAAAGGTACTTATATTTAATTCCACGAGCGACTACTAGCCTTCATCCCGAAACAAATTTATAATCGTGAATTAGGCAAAGGGGGTGGGAAAGAAGTTAGGCACAGCATCAGGTATTAACGTTCTTCCATATCTAATTCATCCATAAATTTATCCGTATAACCTACGATCCATGAATCTAAATCCTTTCGATTCTATGATGAATAAATAGAGCAACCCGTTGATGGAATGAGACGTTCTTACTGAGAGTCAATTTCCATCTTTTCCTTATCTGTAATTCGAGCCATAAATAACGAAAGCGCCTTCAATCCAATTAGGACTACACTTCATTGAATTAAAGCGGTTCGAAAAGAGTAGAATATTCTGAGGATTTTAATTGCTAAATTCGTACGAAACGGTTCGACTCCGGAACACCAGATAGAAGAAACATTCGCTCGAAGTATAACAGTATTCGGTCGATAGGCTTTTCTAAGCTTACAATATTGTCGCGTTCAGCTATTTGCTCGTTTAACAATCTCTATACTCTCTCGCCAGTCTCAAAGTCTTTTGATATAAAATCAAAATTAAATAGAGTTCTCAGGAATGATGAGGCTCGAACCCTCGAGGGCTGAATTTATTCCGTTGCAAAAGCTCGATCTAAATTCTGATCACTACAATAGATATTGTACTGTCCTTTCATAGTTTCAACATCGATGAACGTTATTTATTTGGTGATTTCTGGTATTATTCCTTCTAAACGGATGCTCTGAAGACAACAAAATGTACTAACATTGGTAATTTTAGTATGATACTTCACAGGTATCGTCATTTTATAATTTTGACATCGATCTACATTTTTAGTTTTGTGGATTCCGGTAGATTGTTTCAAACAGATACTTTGCTTGTACAGGTAACCCTCCTATAACACGGTAGATGGGTCCCTAGAAAATGCCGTGTTGTGCGAAACCATGTTATATGAGACTGAAAGCCAACACAAAAAGAGGGGATTACGTTCCGAAAACCTATTAAAAACAAACATTTTTTTTTAATTCCATATAAGCAACTTATTTTTTACGAAAAATATAAATGTATGTATAACACAAAACGAAAAAAAAAAAACAAGAAATATTATTTTCATGTAAAGGCACTTTAGTCTATTATTCCATCCCGTCATTATCTTAAGGTAATTTAGTTTTTAAATATGTTAAAAAAAATCATGTTATCCAGTGCAGTAGAAGTCCAGTGTTTTACAAAGGTTTTAGCAATTTTCTTATCGTGTTAGAGTGAAACAGTGTTATAGGATGCCCTGTTGTATGAGGGTTACCTGTATTGATATTAAATTGTGCAGTTAATCTATAACTTTCTATTAGTACTAAATTGTTTGAACATTGGCACTTACAGTTTGATGTTTTACTGGTATCGATCCTTTAATGTTAATAGATGATACATCAAGTAATAATTGTTTCTAGGTGGCTACCTAGAGCATGGTGCGGAAGTTCGTAGCTCTACATATGGCTCTTAGCTTTTTACAAGTAAACCTAAACCGGTGTAGGGAGGCCCATGACCTCCTCTATCACAGCTAGCAGAAGTACAACGCAAATGTGTTCATAGTGAGCGAGCCTAATAAGCGGCAAACCCATAACAACGGCGCCTGGATAGCGGACACCTTACAGGACGCAGACATTAGTATCTATAATAAGAACATTAGTGACCAGCGCGAGGGTAACGGCACAGCAGGCTGCGTCGTCAACGACGTGGCTATTCTGTCAAGGTACAAATTCCCCAACTCGACTATCACCGAGTACGAGGCGTTCCTCGATGAACTCACGGATCATGTACATGCTTATAGACACTCCAAAGGCATTGTAGTAGCGGAGAACTTCAACGCGAAGAGCCCAATCTGGGGCTCAGGAGTGCAGGACATCAGTGGCTCTATCCTCGTTGACTGGCTTGCGGCACACGACTTTGTTGTGGCCAACGTCGGCAGAGCTGCCACCTTCACACGTGGTAACCAACACAGCGGCATTGACGTTACCTTTGGATCCGCCAAACTGGTAGGCTACATCCACAACTGGAGAGTTCTCGACGACGAGACATTGAGCGACCACAACATGATAGCCTTTGATATCGAACAGGGGTTCTTCCGGGCAGGATTGACGCAAGAACCGGTGTACGCGCCCTCAGGATGGCGCTTTAAACCCGGCAAAGAAGTGGCGCTTAAGAATATATTACAACTCAAGTTCAGCCGGCTGGAGAATCTGGAACCGGACACAATGATCGAGGCTCTTAGAAGATCTTGCCAGGCTACACTAACTGGGACTGGCAGACCACACAGGAAAGCGGTGTACTGGTGGAACGAGGAGATAGCGGCACTCCGCAGAACCTGCCTACGCAAGAAACAAGCATGGACGCGAAATAAGGCATCGTGCAGTATAAACAACGAAGAACTGGAAGCCAGCTGCACTGCATACCGCGAGACCAGGAAAGAACTGCGGGTTAGCATCAAAACCGCCAAACGCAAATGTTGGGATCGCATCGTCAAGGCGGTAGATGATAGCCCTTAGGAGGACGGCTATCGCATAGCGTGCGAGAGAACCGGAGTCAGGAACAACTAAAAATGACTACTGACCGCAAGATCGAATTCGCAGACATATTGTTTCCAACAAAACCAAACACAGTATGAGAGAGAAAAGTTAGATTCCAACCGCCGTCCACAATTACAGTGGACGAGGTTGTAAAGGCCGCCGCAAGACTTAAGCCAAATAAAGCACCGGGCCCTGACGGCGTACCACCCGAAGCTGTCAAAATCGCTGCCTGCATCCACCCGGAGGTTTTTGTGAGGATCTACAACGATATTATGTCTACAGGAGACATCCATCAAAAGTGGAAATCCGCCAGACTTGCTCTGGTTCCAAAACCTGGCAAGCCAATAGGGTCAATACCAAGACCAATATGCCTTATTGACACATCGGCGAAGGTGCTGGAACGCATCATCGTTACACGCCTGAACGAAGAACTCGATGCACGGGGAGGATTATCCGACAACCAGTTCGGCTTCCGAGAAGGGAGGTCTACAGTAGAGGCAATACGGGAGATAGTTCGTATAGCTCGCTCCACAAACTAGGGCAACTGAAGTCAACGAGAAATCTGTCTCGCAGTCGCCCTAGATGTTAAGAATGCTTTCAATACTGCCCCCTGGCGACCAATCGTCGAGTCTCTTAAACGTAGAGAAGTTTCGACATACCTAGTACATCTCGTAATGAGCTATTTTACTGATAGGAGCCTCCTAGTCGACGAAATAACAAGACTAGTGACATGTGGAGTCCTTCAGGGCTCGGTCCTTGGGCCGCTATTGTGGAATGTCCTATATGACGGCATATTGGAGCTTGAGAACCTCCTTGGCAATTCAGGTTGCCGCCTGGTCGCGTTCGCCGATGGTTTAATTGTTGTAATTGACACAAATGAGGATGGCGTTGTGGCTAAAGCCGAGACGATGATTTTCGCAATCAACGTCTGGATGATAGAGAACGAGCTGGAACTTGCTCCTGAGAAATCAGAAGTGATTGCTCTCACCGGCAGCAAACACGTGCGCGAGATGTCAGTGGATATTCTAGGCAATGCGAAGACCGCCAAGACCACCATTAAATACCTCGGAGTATACCTAGACCATAGGCTCTCGTGGAACCACCACGTAAATAGCGCCGCCGAAAAAGCCGAAGGATCTGCTATGACCTCATGTAAACTAATGCCCAGAATAGGTGGTCCTAAAACCTGTATCCGGAGATTACTGAATACGGTGGTAACCTCCATTCTACTGTATGCTGCCCCTGTATGGGCTGAAGCCCTCAAAACAGACAAACTCAGAAAACGTTTGCTGAAGACTCAATGGAGCGCGCTAATAAGGGTTTGCTGTGCGTACCGCACAGTATCGACCATGGCTCTGCAAGTCATCGCTTCAGTCCCGCCAATTGACCTGCTAGCTAAAGAACGGCATTACAACCATGGAGCGGATAGCGACACATAAATATTTAACAGGGAACGGTGGTAGAACCGCTGGCAAAGCGCAACTCAGGGGGCATGGACTAAACTGCTCATCTCGGATCTCCAAGCATGGACCTCCAGAAGACATGGAGAAATTAACTACTACCTGATCCAGGCCCTAAGCGGGTACGGGAATTTTGGGAGCTACCTATTGAGAACTGGAAAGAAGGACAATGATACCTGCACTTACTGTCCCTCAAGTGACACCGCCGAACATACGCTATTTTAGTGCTCAAGATGGAACGACAAAAGGCAGATAGCCGAGACCAAAGTTAGACGACCCATTAATAGATCAAACATGGTGGAAATAATGCTTCAGGACGAAGTGAGCTGGGAGGCCATTAACGTAATGTGCTGCAGCATACTAAAGAGTAAAGACGAAGACGAAAGGCGTGCTAAAGAATAAGCTCAGCTCGAACCAAGACACGTGGCGCTCCGAAATAATGCTTAACGCGGTTCCGAAGCGCTCATGGAAGTGCAAGAGGGAGGTGTTTTAGTGGATAAAAATTCCACATATCCCTGTGCGCTCGAACACCAGCACAGGGAACCTTTTGAAGATTTTTCCTCTAAAAAAAAAAAGTAATAATTATTTCAAATGATAATATACCATTAGTGTTATCATTTAGGTAATTAAAAAAATAGTAATCCATATAAGATAAATAAATTTTTTTTGTATAGTAACTCAGAAGCTGTAACGATAGACATGATGCACGTGGATTAGGTGGCGGTATCGCGTGCCGAGGTCTAAGTTCGGGTCTCCTCTCGCGACAATAGTCCGCTCGGAGAGTTCGACTCCCGGGGATAGGGCCTGGGTGAAGTGATAATCGCAGTACGTAAATTAAAGATGTCGATTTATTAATTCTCCGGAGGTGGTATAATTTCGGTTCCCTGACAGTTGGCTCTGCCGTGCGCGGTCAGAAAGCGAAACGGAAGCCGTGCAGTAGAAGTACCTAAGGTCCTTCTCCACCTTCCGCCACCTCCACCAATCGCACGGCTCCAACCTTAAGGTCCTCGCGGGGCTGAGTGGCTGGTCGGATACACCCGGATGAGCCCCGTCTAACGGGCCGAGTCGGCTTGCTTGCTACTGGGTACCGAGATCTCGAAGTACGCATGCGCACCTGGCGACCTTAAATAAATTGGGCTCCAGGGAGAGCCGATGATCGAGCTTGAGACCCAATTCATATTCGAGATCACAAACCGGGCGTATGACGATTTGACGGTCAGGGATAGGAATTCCCGTCGTAATACATATCGTAGATATCTACAATATAGGATCTACAGATATTTATATATATTAAAAAAAAAAAATTAAATTCATATCACTTTTTGAGTAGAGCCTGTATGGGAATTTGTTAAGTACAGTTATGCAGACAAATCCTGCTGTTTTTGACAAAGAAAAATTGTTTCCAATTGTCAGGATTTGAACCCGGGATTCACGGGTAGGAAGCAAAAACGCTAACCGTGATGTTACCAAAATCTATGAAGGAGTAGATATTTTTTGGACTGATGAAGACCGCTCCGGTACTTCTCGATCGGTGCTAATGATACTTATTGCATCTTGTTGTAAACTTAATCTTAAAAAAAAAAATCGTAAGTGATTGTAAAATGAAGTCATTTAAAAACTTGTAACAGTATGTTATTAAATCATCTTTTTATTTGAAAGTGTATAATAAATGTATACCGATTCACTTTCAAGATACTAAACTCATAGTTTTAGTATGTTACGGGACGGCCGAGCGAATGCGAGGTCGGGGTGATTCGGATAGAGATTACCCGAATCTTGCGCGTAACGAGTATTCTAATTTTGTGAGGAGATTGATCCGAGCGGCTAGATCAATTCCTCTGGTGAGATCTAGGGGAGTGAGGATAAAAAAGGTGTGCGAACGAATGGCAATGTGGCTAGTGTATTATGATAGCTGCATTTATTCGTCCGTGAGGTCTAAATTGCAATCAGTTGGGAGAGCACCCAAGGTGCTTTGACCTAATTTTCTCTGGGTTATTATACTTACGCGTCGCGGCGGTTCGAGTGTCGCGATAGTGCGCTTTAGCGGCGGTAGGTTTCTGGGTGCCGGAGTGCTGATGTGGGAATTCTTTACTGCTTAATAGCGGTCTACACGTGATTCTGTCTCGCGATGCTGAGATTTCGAGCTCAGCTA
Organism: Orussus abietinus; assembly: GCF_000612105.2. Lineage (NCBI taxonomy): Eukaryota > Metazoa > Arthropoda > Insecta > Hymenoptera > Orussidae > Orussus > Orussus abietinus. The sequence goes on along the minus strand of NW_019394417.1, from coordinate 69,971 downwards.
TTTAACGGAAGTTGATGGATTCTTAATCTATCCGGTTGACCGGAGCAGGGCATGGAAATAGCGATAATGGTTAGAATTCAGTCGGAAATGAGGGGTTAAGAAATAATCTAGAATGAAATGAGGATGAGTTGAGCTTGCGAAGGATCCTCTACCTGGCTTGATCAGCGGCCGGATTCGGTGACAGTCTCTTTTAATCGACCCAGCCGGATGACTGTGCGTGAACACCTTCGTCCCGTGGCGTGTCCTAGGGTTGGAGGTCTCCTAGAAGCCTCCCCGCCCAATGGAAGAAGCAGTGCCGCCGTCTGGTGCTGAATCGGTGGTTGGATCGCTGGAATACCGGGTAGCACTACTGCAGCTCTCAGGGTAGTGGTCCTCGACAGGGAGTCCGGCAGTTTCGGTGTCTGACTCGCTAGAAACGGAGTACCGGGGACCAGGAGCTCCACTCGAAGTTGAGGATGGCCGGTGATATGACACTTGACTAAAGACGTGTGACTTCTGACACTATGACTGACATGTCGTTTTGATCCGACTGCTGGTTTTATTAGCAGGGTGTTCCAATTGGTGGGGGATTCCTAGGGCCCAGGTAAGGGTGGCGTTTCTGGGTTGTGCTGATGCGTTGCGTAGTTCTCAGGTTGTTCGCCCCGGGTCGATCGATGAATTTTGGAGCCGTTTGGTCGGTGAACTTGTTGGATCCTTTCGGAAGAGTTTACTAATCGCGTTTCTGTATTCGGATTTCCATGGCAAGCTCTGGTGATCGGAAAATGGGGTTTCCCTACGTTAGGGTACGGAGGGTGTCTACGTAACAACTACAACCTTATGTACTACAAGTGCACGAATTTTAAGAATATTATTCGAAGATATTTTATTTAAACGTGCGCAATTTTTTAGTGCAACTCCATTTTTATAAGTCTGTGAAAGCTCAATATAAACTATTAATCTGAATATAAACTATCGATTTAAGGTTTTCGAATAGGTTAGATTTTTATATAGGTTATGTAGACTTCTACGATATATGTACTGAAAATATAGGCGTGTAAAAGATTTACATATATATTGTAACGGGTCAAGTGGTTAACGAACGCCACTGTACATTAAAACTAGTACTCGAGCATGCGCTGTAATATTCGGAGTAAGTGGGAGACCACGAGGAGAGGGGGCCAGAGACCGCGAGCGCGAAGCACCGAGGACAGGGAGCTCTCTTAGATCAGGACTCCGGAAGCGCGCGCGTCGATCAACTTTAGTCACATAGATTGTGAGAATTTATCGGGTTCCCGCGACCGCGACTAAAACAAACGTTGAGAATTAGAATTCGGAGTTCTGGCAAACCACCTTGTTAAGCAGCTGTGCGTTCCTCGGTGACCGGGCATTGCCATCCACGATCCGAGCCGGACAGTGCGCTGGCGAGAAGTCGCCCTTTAGAATTTTGTCCCGATTTCGATGACCGAGCATTGCCGCTCACGATTCGATTACGGAGAAAACTCTTAATAAGGGTGAATGCGTTTGATTTGGTTATTTTCAGGTCCGTGTTCCAGTGGGTCTGGTATAGCGACCACACCCACATCCTCTTTCTTAAAGTCCTGTCTCTTATAATCCTTCACATTCATCTTCAAAATCGCACGTTGCGATTGATGGCAGAATTCCAAATCCTCAAAGCCTTAACCCAGCCAATATTCGCGGCTGGATAACCTAATTTAAGTGATACTAAAACCCGGAGAAATTAACTCCGGATGAAACATAAATCCGTGGTCGACTTTAGTCCGCGAAACCCATTTTTAAGCGCATTCTTTCAAGTAAGGCTGATCAGCCACCCGAATTAGATGTTCGTTTCTCATAAGCGTTGTTAATAAACAACGTCGTTTTCCAATCCCACCAACAGTTAGATTTTAACTCAAACGCGTCAGTAAGAAGTCAACACGTGGGGAAAGGGGACGCGGAGGTCGCGTAGACGGTTGTTAATTCCTATTTGAATTCTACCCCAAACCACCCGTTCCACATAACCTTTACATCCCATGTTGCCATATTCCATGTCGATTCTATGATGAACGAATAGAACGCACCGATAATGGAATAAGTCGTTCTTACTGAGGATCAATTCCTTTCCTATCCTTTCCTTTTCGAGTTCAACGCATGACTCAGGGAAAATCCCTTTAATCCAATTAGGACTGCATCGGCTGAAAATCAAAGGTGCCGAAAATCCGAGCATTTTCCCGGAAATTTAAATCGCCGAATTCCACTTAGACGGGACGGCGCCCGAGCGCTTATCATTAGAAAAACTCGCTCGAACCGGTTCTCGCGGACAGGCCTCCCGAAATCCACAATATTGACGCGCTCAGCTGATCGTTCGTAAACGCTCTCCTCGCTCTCTCGCCAGTCTCTTTTCTTTTCTTATCTTTAAAATTTAATTAATTTCGGTCTCAGGAGTCGTGAGGCTCGAACCCTCGACGGATGTAGTTTCTAGGTGCATAGGCACCGACAAAACTGCATACCATTACAATATTCACGGGATAGTTTTATTATGCATACCATAAATAATGTATGTTTTCTATACTTATGTCCTAATCTGTACGTACACTATAAGTATATTATACTTTATACGGTCGTCTGGTAATACATCACAATTTACACAGTGGTAAAAATCATGATGTATGGTCACTAGCCAAAGAGGAAGTAAATAAAAAATCAGAGTATGGACAAAATTAACAGTTTTATCAAGTTGGAATTAAGATATAAACATTAGGTATGCATGAAAAATGTTAGGTTACATGAGGTATCATTTCATTTGTCTAAACGTATTTTTACCGATGTTGATTAATCTTTGGTAGATGTCTACTAGAGGGATTATATATTTTGTGTGCGTCAAGTAATAAGTAGATATTTTTAGATCAATAGTGGATATTTAATTTTCATCTACAATATATATATATATTGTAACGGGTCCAAATTATGAGTGCGCGAGACTGTACTATGGCCATTATTTCGGCATACGTAGGACATGCGGAATTAGGATGGCGTAAGAGTAGGGAGGCCTCGGGAGAGGGAAGCGCGGCTCACGAGCGCGGAGCATCGCGAGAGAAGACACTAAGTCTGGGATATCGATCGCATATCGATCAACGACTTTTCTCTCTTAGATCAGAACCGCGAACGCGATCACATCGGGAAAAGTCATTCTCTCAGAGTGTAGGACAAAACCGGAAATACGCGAGCGCACGTAAAGTCGGGTTTCCTTTTCGAAGTATTCGAAAACCGCGGAATAACCTTGTTGAGGAACTGTGCGTCCCTAGGTGACCGAGTATTGCCGCTCTCGATCCGAGCCGGACAGTTCTCTGGACGAGAAGTCGTTTTGTAGAGTTCCATCCCAAACTCGATGACCGAATATTGCCGCTCTCGATTCGAGTACGGACAAAACTCTCAATAAGAACGAATGAGTTTGATTTGATTATTTTCAGGTCCGTGTTCCAGTGGGCCTGGCATAGCGACCACACCCACATCCTATTTTCTCAAAATCCTGCCTACAAAATCCTACACTTTTATCTTCAAAATCGCACGTTGCGATTAACAGCAGAATTCCTAATCCTCAAAACCTTAACCCAGCCAATATCCGAGGCTGGATAACATAATTTAAGTGACACTAAAACCCGGAAGAATTAACTCCGGATGAAACATAGATCCGTGGTCGACTTTAGTCCGCGAAACCAATTTTGAGTACATTGTTTCAATTAGAGCTGATCAGCCACCCGAATTAGGTTCCAAATTCTCATACACTTTGTTAATTAACAACATTGCATTCCAATCCCACCAACGGCTAGATTGTAATTCCAACGCGTCGGTAAGAACTAGACACGTGGGAAAGGGGAACGCGGAGGTCGCGTAGACGGTTGTTAATTCCTATTTGAATTCTATCCCAAACTACCCGTTCCACATAACCTCTACATCCCATGTTGCCATATTCCATGTCGATTCTATGATGAACGAATAGAACGCACCGATAATGGAGTAAGTCGTTCTCACTGAGGATCATTTCCTTTCCTTTCCTTTCCCTTTCGTATCTAAACGCGTGAGTCAGGGAAAACCCCTTTAATCCACTTAGGACTGCACCGACTTTTAATTAAAGGGGACGGAAATTCGAGCATTTTCTAGGAAATTTAAATCGCCGAATTTCACTCAGACGGGACGGCGCCGGAGCGCTTAGCCTTAGAAAAACTCGCTCGAACCGGTTCTCGCGGACAGGCCTTCCGAAATTCGAAATATTGACAAGCTCAGCTGATCGCTCGTGAAATGTTCTCCTCGCTCTCTCGCCAGTCTCTTTTTCTTTCCTATTTTTGAAATTTAATTAATTTCGGTCTCAAGAATTGTGAGGCTCGAACTCTCGAAGGATGCTGTTTTTCGGTGCATAGGCACGGTCAAAACTGCATACCATTACAATATATATATGCTTTAAATATTTTTTTAGGTGGATAATAGACGATATACATTTGCTATACCTATGGACCTAATTTAGACGAATAATTTACGTATATTCCACATTATGGATTGTGTTACGTTTGAAAAGGATAAAAGGGTGTTGGAATTCCATGAGAGGAAGGGAAGCCGCACAAAGGCTCCGCGCCTTCTTTTACGATTAAAGAAAAGGAAAATTGGAATTTCGTGAGAGGAATGGAAGCCGCAAAAAGGCTATACTTAATTACAAATTAATAAACTGTTTTGAAAATATTATGATGAATAACATCGCCATAAAAACACCGTCGGTGTAGAAAAACTTGCCCCAAATACATCCTAATAGAAAAGTCTATTTTGCAATCATATCCATATAGTGGCGATTAATTGCAGGAAAACAATGAAATCAGTTACTTTTGTCAAATACGTGCGTTGAGTGTTATATGGAAAATAAAATTGAATCGCTATCTACACATTTGTCCCATCTCTCGGGCGATTTGTGGGCACCACGCCAAAAAAATGCCTTCTCTTTCAAGGCAAACCACTCATCAAGCCATTGTCGGACGTATTCGTAAGAATCGAAGTGTTGCTCAGCGAGCGCGGGGCCCATCATCGAAAACAGGTGGTAGGCGGAAGGGGCCAGGTTCGGTGAATAAGTGGCATGGGGTAGCACCTGCCAGTTGAGTGCCTCCAAGTAGTTTCGGACCATTTTTGACATGTGCGATGGAGCGTTGTCGTGGAGGAAAATTAGCTTGTCATGTCTTTGCTGATAATCCGGCCTATTTTCACGCAGAGCACGGTGCAATTGGATCAGTTGTTGGTGCTAGCGGTTGGCATTGACAGTTTCACCAAGTTTCAACAGCTCATAGTAGACGATACCCTGCTGATCCCACCAAACGCACAGCATTGTCTTTCGTCCGAAGCGATTTGGTTTTGCGGAAGATTTTGATGTTGGGTCGGGATCAACCCACGATTTCTTGCGTTTACGATTCTCGAAAAATATCCACTTTTCATCGCCAGTGACAATCCGATGCAGGAACGACTTTCTTTTTTGTTTGGTGAGCAAGATTTCCGCATGCATTTTGGTGTTGCTCCATCGGCCTATCGGTGAATTCATGCGACACCCATTTCCCGATCTTATGAACCTTTCTCATGGCACGCAGGAGCACGGAAATGCCTGGTTGAGTAACATTCAATTGCTCGGCAAGCATTTTTTGCGATTGGGTATCGTCCTCGTCCAAAAGAGCTTGCAATTTGTGGTTCTCCACCTTCCTGGGCCGATTTTCACGCTTCTTGTCGCTCAGGTCAAAATTGTCGTCTTTGAACCGAAGAAACCAATCTATGCATGTTGTTTCCGATAAAGCACTGTCGCTTTAGGCCTCCACAAGCATTCGATGCGATTCGGCTGCCGATTTCTTCAAATTGAAGCAAAAAGCAGAGCTTCCCGCATATGCTCTTTTTCTGTCAAAAAACTAGATGCGATTACCAAAGGAAAAAATGTAGTTGTATGAAATTGCTGATGATGTGCACTGATTATTGTTGACAGATGTCAAACTCATACAAAAGAAAAGTATGGCGTGTCAGTAGTAACTTAATATGCTCACTAACGCAATCTATGAGCAAACAGCGAATTTAAGCTTATATACCTGCTACATTCAAATTCGCTTTCTCATAAACCGTACTTTTAAGTAACTGGCTCATAAACTACAGATCGCATGATAAAAATAAATAAAATCGGTAGGATTAAAAAAGAATACCGCTCATTTGTACGAAAATAGTAACATTCCATCATTCGTCAGAGAAAGCAATGAAATCAATTACTTTTCCTAAATACGTTAATTGATTCCTTTGACTGCAAAAAGGTAAAGTCAATTCAGTTTGTTTGTACCATAATTAAGATAATAACTATTAATTTCACATATGTACTCAAATCAATGACACATACAAAATACTAAATCTAAATAAAATAGATGAGTGGTACTGTAACGAGTCAGATGAGGAATGTGCGCCCTGTACTGTGACCATGAATTCTACCCAACTCGAGCATGCGCGACAGTGCTTGGGAGAAAGTATGGAGGCCTTCAGGCGAATTTACATGGTGCCGGTAACTCGTACGAGTCACTAGCACCGAGTGCAAGAAGCGAATGCTTTAGAAGATAGTAGTGTTTGCCCAGCCTTCTGGTACTTGCATAACAGTAAGTAGAAAAGCATGTGCTATAATCCAAAAATGTCGAAGGGGCGACGGAATTTTAAACATTTTATGAACAAAATGATTAAACAGTAATTGAACGTGTAGGGTGAAGAGCTATACTCTATTCTCTATTCTTGTTCTGTTGTAGTTTCGAATCCAGACGCATTCTTCCCCTCGATACAATTCAACAAATGTCAACGTGGGGTCTTCTGTTCATCTTTGGGCCATTTCAACACAAAATTGTTTTAATTTGCTTTTGCAACTTGTACGCAGCCCTCGAAAATGTGTCTACAGGTGTCTGGTATACAAGACAGTAGAGTGAAACATGTGGTGGGAGTTACAACTCGCGCCAAGAAATAGGATTACTTTCTATTCACTCAACTCGCACTGGAACTTAGGCGAGTACTCCACTCCACTATTGGAGTAGCAGTTTACCCAAGAAGAGTAATACTGAGTTTTAGTGATTTCTATGAGTTACTGGCACCGTATAGATTCGCTTTTAGGAGAAGGAACCTCGGACCGCAAGCGCGGAGACCGCGGACACCACTTCGATTTTGGATTTCTAATCATGAAGCACCGTGATTTATACTTGTACTCTGGATTCTGATTGAAAGACAACGAGTTTCAGTATTCGATTTAATACCTCGGAGTACGGAGCAATGCGCCTCAATACTCGGGGTTGGATTTGAAATACTGGAACAGGACGAATGCTCCTGAGTGCTTACTTTCAGAACCTTAATTCCAACGGGTTGGCACAGCCACCATCCCGCCTCCTTATCACTCCTTTCCTTCAACATAATTTCCTAACCATCTCCTTTCGTATTTTGTCATTGCGATAAAAGCGCGAATACCTCTGAACCTCATATCGGTCCTAAACCAGTCAATATCCGCGACTGGATAATCTAGGATAGGTTTTACTAACCCCTGTAGAGCAAGGCTCCAGGAAGAACTTTAGTTTTGCGGCAAGACTTAGTCCGCGGGCTTATGGTTAGAAATAGTTCGGTAAAAACGAATACCAATTCAGATTCAGACTGATCAGCTGTTCTTATCATATTTAGGATTTTCTCCAATCGAGTTTCAAAAAGAGAACACGTTCTCACCTACATTAACAATTGTTAGTCCCTTAGCTCAGAAACATATCTCCGACGCGAATTAGAGGACGAGAGGGATAAAAGCTTAGGCTCGGCATTAGGCAGTAACGTCCTTCCACAATTAATTTATCCAAAGTTTAAGCCAATCAACCACTATCTACGAACCCAATCCTTTCGATTCCATGATGACTAAATAGAAGGCACCGTTAATGGAATAAGCCGTTCCACTTGAGAGTCATTTTTCATGCTTCCTTTTCTTCTCACTCGTGCTATAAGTCACGGAAACGCCTTTAATCTAATTAGAATTGCACCTAATTGAATAAAAGAGACCTAAAATTGCAGAATATTCTGAGAATATTAAATAGCAAAATTCATACGAAATGGTCCGACGCCGAGACATCTCATCGCAGAAAAACTCGCTTGAACCGGTATTCGGTCGATAGGCCACCCGAAAGTCACAATATTGACGCGCTACAGCTGTTCGATTGCGTAACGTTCTCCATACCCTCTCGCCAATTTAGAAAATCCTTCTAAATTAAATTAAATTCAGTTCTCAGAAATCGTGAGGGTCAAACCCACGAAGCATTCATCCCGTTGCAGAAGCACGGAATAAATCCAGACCACCACAGTACTTATCCTTTCACGAAAGTAATAAAACCGGTTCCTTTTATGACATATGTATACCGCTTCTTAAATGAAAAAATAAAATACAAATTAAAAATGAGAAAGTTTTTGCGAGCCCAACTGCGCTGGAATTGTCGATAATTTTTCTGCAAGCATTTATTGCGAAATTGCAGGTAAACGTGTAGTGAGACTCGCCAAAACGGTTTCATTTAAAATTTTTTTAAATTTTTGCGTTAAAGAAGCGGTACACATACATGCGATAAAAGGATTTATTACTCTTGTGGGGGGACAAGTACGTACCACCCATCCATTTTATTTAGATTTGGTACATTGTATGTGATATTGATTTGATTACGTTTGTGAAATTAATTGTTATTATTTTAATTATGGTAGAAATAAACTGAATTGACTATCATTTTGCGGTCATAAAAATTAATTAACGTATTTGGGAAAAGTAATTGATTTCATTGCTTTCTCTAATGAATGATGGAATGATATCAATTTCATGTAAATTAGCGGCATTCTTTTTTAATTGCAACGATTTTATTTATTTTTGTCATACGATATTTAGTTCATGAGCCAGTTTCTTAAGAGTAGGTTTTATGTGAATGAATTTGAACGTAGGTATATTTGGCATCAGGTTTTTTAACACCAAAGGTGTTGATCTTTTATGTGATTAAGGTAAAGTGAAACCTCCATCAAATTAGTCGATTCGAATAAGCCTTTTTTTAAGGCTATAGGACCTAACTGTCTGAACCTTTGACATATGACTCGTGATCACTTAAGAATTGTCCTGGCACTTTCAAAATTTGGATGTTCGAACAAAATTATTTTTACTTAGCCTAGACCGGAGCCAAAATGGCATTGAGCTTTCATATTTCGGTCGATATACAATTATTGAAGGCTCTAATATGAAAAATAAAAGTGACAGGACAATTGTATAACGATTTAAAATATTCCAGTAAGCTAGAAACTCTCATTTGAACGGAATAAAGGCAGAAAAAGTGTCCTATGTGCTTCAATGTTGAACCGAAGGTAATACGAGATCTCGGAGAGAAAATTTGGTTGACGCTAAAATGACAGATGGCGTAGGGTGGCACTCTATGGGGTCGCTTCGCCACCGCTTCCAGCGATGCCCGTACCGCGGCGTTGCGATCACTGAAAAAGGCTGCTCCTCCGCCAACTTTCGGGCCTCCCGCGAGGAGCGCTTAAGGCGCTAGTTAATAAATAACTAGTAACTAGGGACTTCTTCTTTAACAAAGACTGAACCGGAAGTTGGCATCTGCGAGAAATTGAGTACGCGTGTATCTCGTAGTAAAATAAAACGCTGTATTCGTTGTTAACCCGAGTATTCGCTATCCCTACCAGACACGAACATATGGCATAAATTCACCATTAAGATGACGCAATATCCCATATCTACAGTCAATTGTGACAAACAATGAACAAAAATCGTGAATCCAGGGGATTTATGTAGTTTTACTTCGATTTCTTTATAACTATTGTACGGAAACGACATATGGAGCATGTTATTTAGTACGATAACTAGTATAATTCGAAAAAGCTGTAAATACAAATACGAACGTCGGTTACGTAGGTATTTAGAAGCATCCTTTTTAACGGTGTCGATCAAATTTCTCGACGTGTTTCATTTCATCTTAACAGAAATCATTTGATCAATAATATCACCCGAAGTTTGCAGGAGAATCAAAAAAGTTCATCCTGAATGCGCCAGGTGATTATGTAAAAAAGTGTAATAATGTAAAAACCATCGATGTTGTACAATATAAAGTATTCAAATATTAATAATGTTCTAATTAGTGCAATGTCGAATGTATAGCCTCCACAGGATTGTACCACCTTATCTGAAGTTGCGGAACCACATATGAAGTGTTGGCCTTAGATAGTTCTTAACATTTAGAAAGGTCAATAAAAAATATTTAAGTTAGGAATACTTAAAATCTGAAAAGTATTGTTTTGTTAGTATCCGCTTTTTGAGTTCCATCAATTTTTTCTGTGTTGGAATAATAATGCTTTTAAAACTAAGTTCTTTTGATCATAAAGTAATGTTTATAAACAGTACATCTCGCATACTTGCGTCAAGAAATAATGGTAGGTCAATCCTGACTTTGTGGACGTTAGATCGGTAGTTTGACCCACGGTGTACTGGCTCGACGAAACACGAGTTCATAAGTCATCCTCGAGGTTTGCCGAGCAAGATATGCAAACACAGTGACGTATTGATCACTCCCAAGTTCAAATTATCATAATTACCGGCTGTTTTCCTAAACGTTAGGTACTATATTTAAGACAGACCGTGGCGTCTTATAACTTTGATAATAATAATCAAACAGCGCTAAATCAATTAGGAAAATACTCACGATGCTGAACTCGGATAAATTACTTTTGCTGCTTGCGATACTCGGTGCACGGTTGTCCTCGATGTCGCCTTCGACGCTGTCCACACTACCATGACGTGTGGTACTTGCCGTTTCTTTTAAAAAATGTTCAAGGTAGGACATTTGAGAAGTAGGACGTTCTAAAACTGAAATGAAAGGAAAACCAATGCACATTAGTTATATACTTGCTGGTGATCGGTTGCTAAGCAAATTGTCACTCAAACACGGAGCTTCCTACGTTACTAATATTTTATTAATAATTTAATTTGCGATTATTTGCATTTCACACTGTTATTCTTGGGGAGGCTTCACTTACAAACGATTCCGATGGTTTTTTGAAAAGGTTCTTTAATTTCTTAAGTTTACTTCATGCTTTCGGCATCAGTGTTTTTTTTATTGAAACGAAGTATGAACATTTGTACATTTAAGAATATTAAACGTCGTATGAACTTAAAATGTTCATCGTTCTGTTTATTCATCACATTACATCTTCATATAACAAATCATGTTTTTCAACTGCCCATTTCCGATATTTTTCGTTTTGATATATGTGATAGTACATAGATAACAAGAGACGTGTTTTTTTGTAGCTGTTTAAATTAAGTTCAAGGAATCGAAATCGCATTTGAAAGTTGAGTTAAAAAATAATTTTTTTTATTTCGAGAAATTAGTATTTGTAGTTTTAAATGAAATTCAGCTTAAATTCTGCATAAGACGAGGATGCACTTAACCGATGATGTCATAATTTTTTACCCCTTGTGAAATGAAGATTTCAAATATAGTGGCATTTTGTATTGTGAACACGTGACAATTTATATATTATAACAATACAAACATCTTATTTTTGTATTTTCTTCGATTGCGAATTCTACTGTATTTTCAAGTTCTCTCAGTCTCCTATCTAAAAATCCGTTCTTGTACCATATATGTTGAAACACATCATTGTATCTCAGCCGAACAAGTTGATTGTAAACCAATGCTTGTAATTTAATAATATTATTTCGCAACTGGAGCATAATATAATCCTGTAACACTACATCATCAGAGAAATATCTTACATAGTTCTTCTAAACTCGAGATAAAAAAATATTTAGCAGCTGAATTTTTGAAGTTATACTTTTCGGTTTCGTCTCTGGGTTTCTGTTCGTGCACTAAATAGCCCTATAATAGGGGTATGTTAACGTCACTATTGTCAAGCAACACTACACTTTTGGTCAATTTCTGTAATTCGGAATGGTTCTATTATACCAGTCTATTCCTTTAAGGTGAAGTGAAACACCCTTCAAATCAGTCGATTTGAATACAACACTTTTTTTTAAGGGTATTGGACCAAACTGTCCGAAACTTTGACACATGACTCATGATCATCTAAGAATTGTCCTGACACATTGAAAATTTGGATTTTTCAAAAAAATTTTTTAACTCAGCCCAGACCAAAACCAAAATGGCGTCGAGCTCTCATATTTCGATCGATATACTATTATCGAAGGCTCTGATATGAGAATCGAAAGGGTCAAGACAATTTTACGGCAATTTAGAACACTCTGGTAATCGATAAACTCGCATTTGAACGGGATAAAGGTAAAAAAAGTGTTGTATGCGCTTCTATGCCAAAACGATGGTAATACGAGGTCTCGGAGTGAAGATTTAATTGACCTGGAAATCACAGATAGCGCAGGGGGTCCCTCTGCAGTCAATTAGGACCCCAGAAAGCATGAATCCAGAGGATTTCTGGAATTTTACTTCGATTTCTTGATATATATTGTACGAAAACGACAGGTGGAGTATGCCATTTGGTACAATACCCAATATAATTCGACACAGCTGTCGATATAAAAACGAACGTCGACAGCGTAGGCATTTAGAAAAATCTTCTTTATCGACGTCGACCAAGTTCCTCGACGTGTTTCACTTCACCTTAAGAGTTGTCGATCCACTTGATAAGGATGCATTTGTATGCGACTGCAGTTTGCTTCTTCATAATATTTTATAAAGAAATTACATAAATTCGTTCTTAAGATAAAATAAAACCCGCCTCGAATCGGTTGATTCGAACAAGACACCTTTTTCGAAGGGTATTTAACTGAAGTAGCTGAAATTTTAGCATATGGCATGTGAACACCTGAAATATCACGATGTTTTCAAGATTCAGATTTTGGAAAAAATTGTTTTTGACTTGTCTAGGCTAAAAACAAAATGGACGCCGCACTCTCGCGCTTCGATCAATATACAATTGTTAAAAGTTCCGATGTGAGAAACATCTGTGCAACAATTTAGGATACTTTAATAGTCGGGAAACGTGCATTTGAATGTAATTAGGAGGTGGACACTACCACGTTAGTAAAGTTTGGCCTCCAATGTGAGAAACAAATGTCCTAGGACCACTTTACAACAATTTAGGATACTCTGGTAATCGAGAAACGCGCGTTTGGACATGATCAGGGAGTGGACACTACCGTATTAGTAGAAGTTGGTCCCTTAGCGTAGTTTGCTACCTACGTTTTTTCCTGGAAATTGAGTCGAATGAGAATTAAAAATGGACGGTGTGCGTATGCGCATTGCTTATATGTACGCATTTTGTACATCATATGCGACTATTATAGTCGTATGATTGCGACGCCGATTCAAGTCATCATGACTGTCGTCGTGATGCATTTCAAAATGTGTCAGAACGTTGAGAGACATTTTTGACTTCGATTTTTGTACTGTTCTGCTCTCAACTAACTTTCAACGCCTTGTAACACTTTAGTATGTATCACAGAGAGAAATAGTCTTGACGGATTTGGTCGGCGTCGCGTCGTCACTACCCATCAACATCTGAGGTGATTTTTATTTGGTAAAATATCCGAGAAAAGGTATAGGGTTGCGCTAAGAAGTTTAGGCCGCAAATGATTCCTTAAGGGTGTTCGATACCTGAATGTAATAAAGGCAAAAGAAGTGTTTTATGAGCATCCATACTAACATGGTGGTAATGTGTAGTCCATGAGGTGTCAGAGAGAAAATTTAGTTTGAACTAAATCCGACAGATGTCGAAGGGTGTCGAATAGAAGAAGCCAACGAATACTAGACTCATATGGTACATTGAGCCGACATTCTAGGTAATAGAGTCGAATTCCATTTATTGGATTACCTCAGTTTTCGCCTACACTTTCGTACTTTTTCCCTAAGTACCAGCGGGCTGATACTCTAATGCGAAATGTCTTTTACAATATTTTTACCGCCACCTACGCTAAGAAATGAAAGTAGTTGAACTTAAATTTGGCATGGACGACGCGCAGACGCACTGACAGTTAACTCTGCACGACACCATATCATGTGATAACTTGCCAGATCTCATAAAAAATTGCTAAATATAGCCGAATCGACCTAAGTGTTGGAAGAATCGGACGAGTTAGATGTTTATTTGGTGTGTACAGAATGGAACAACTTGTTATTTTTTACAATTATTCTTTGAACTGAGAGTTCAATATGTGTTAGGACTGAAGGAGATCGACCTAAACGAAAACAGGATAAAGTACTCTATCTTGCAATAATAAGGAAAAATAAGCACGTATTTGCAACATTCGACTGCATTTTTTCTTTACAGACGGCTATTAATATACAATTCAATATTAAATTTCTAATTCTGCAGGCTCTCATATTTCGATCGACATACAATTATTGAAGGCTCTAATATGAAAAACAAAAGTGACAGGACAATTGTATAACGATTTAGAACACTCTAGTAATCGCGAAACCCACATTTGAACGGAATAAAGGCAGTTAAAGTGTCTTATGCGCTTCTATGTTAGCCGAAGGTATCACGAGATCTCAGAGAGGAAATGTAGCTAACACTAAAATCACAGATGGTGCAAGGTAGCACTCTGCGGTCAATTAGAGCATCAAAAACCATGCACTCAGGAGATTTCTGAAATTTCACTTCGATTTCTTCATAATTATTGTATGGCAACGACATATGAAGTCTGCCATTTAATATAATACTAAATATAATTGGACACAGCTATCGATATAATAGGAACGTCGGCAACGTAGGTATTTAGAAGAATCTTTTTTACCGACGTGAATTAAATTTCTCAAAGTGTTTTATTTCACCTTAAGGTGATATAAAAGTGTCATATATAAATACCAAAAAGTCAAAATATTTACATGACTTTTCTCCAAATTGAGTACACCGAATTATCTGAAACTTTAACAAGTGATTATGGAGGCTCTAAGGAAGAACGCGCTGCTTGTGCAATTTCATTTTTTGAAAAAAATGTTGTATTTATCTCGGACAAGAACCAAGAAAAGATATTTTTTCTTTGAAACATGGAATTTCACCGGCAGTGCGTTCTTTCTTGGAACCTCCATAATCACTTGTTAAAGTTTCAGATAATTTGGTAAACCCAGTCTGGAGAAAAGATTTATAAATATTTTGACTTTTTGGTACATATATATCACACTTTCATATCACCTTAAGGTGAAGTAAAACACGTCGAAAAATTTGATCCACGTCGGTAAAAAAGATTCTTCTAAATACCTACGTGGCCGATGTTCCTATTATATCGACAGCTGTGTCGAATTATATTCAGTATTGTATTAAATGGCATACTTCATATGTCGTTGCCGTACAATAATTATGAAGAAATAGAAGTGAAATTTCAGAAATCTCCTGAGTTCATAGTTTTTGGTGCCCTAATTCACTGCAGAGTGCTACCTTGCACCATCTGTGATTTTAGTGTTAACTACATTTCCACTCTGAGATCTCGTGATACCTTCGGTTAGCATAGAAGTTGTTCAAAAATGGAAGTGTTAAGCGCCTATTTCATCGTTTCGCATATATGAACGTAATCTTTCCAGACCAAATCTGAACTCCTGTCTCCAACGTTATTAGATGTTACGTCAGCTGAGTGGGACAGTGAAACAATGATTAGAGATTAGCGGTGTGACATCTCTCCCTCCCTCCCTTCCTTCCTGCTGAGGTTTCACACGTATTAACCTAAGAAACATTATGGGGACCGAATCTGGCACCATGTTTTTACTACCTGGTGTTACGTGCGAGTCGGGCACGACACCGACCCTCTCCACGACTTAATGAGCTCTCGGCCCATGGCCCGTGGAAAGCGCGTCGAACCGACTATGTCGGATCTAGGCCATCCAAGGATCCATGACCCAATCGGACGGATTGGGCGACTTGCCTCGATTGGTCAGATCTCCTGCGCGGACCTTATCGGCCGATAACGTCACCGCATCTCGAATGCATAAAGTCTGGTCTCTTTTTACCGGCCGTCAACCGACTTTCAGGTACCGACGTGTTCACCCTAGAAGCCCTAACCTCTCCTGTCAGTCGGCGCCCCCGAGGTTCATGGGTCGCAATGGGTTACCGGTGACAGCCGAAAGATCAAATGTGTGGCTAGCGATCCATCGCCATTTTTCCTGCTATCGAATCGATTCCGCTAAGTGTCCTTTGAGGTTAAGCCTCGGCACCACCCGTTTCGGCCTCACCGGGCAACCTTCATATTCATATTGCTTACCTTTATCGAGTTATTACTAATTTTCTCGCATGGGTTTCCCCCAAATGCCTCTTAGGTTATCGAATGTAAGATCCCAAAAGGAAGAAAAATAGGAAGAGGGAGAGAAAGAGAGAGGAAAAGAGGGAGGGAGAGGAGGAGGGAGAGAGGGGGAGAGAGACGGAGAGAGAGGAAGACTTTTCACAACGTGAGGGGGCATCGAGTTCACCACGTTGCAGACTAGGAAGTTTAGAATGTGACATCATACAACTGTTATTTCGGCTATTCAAATTGTTATAAAATGAAAATTTTAAACTTCGAAGTTACAAACATTTTTGTCAGACTGATAGTATAATAAGGACTCGAACCTGAGATCAGGACTTTGAGTACACAGAAGTTTAACCCCTTAACTTGTGCGCTAGAGTTAATTCGACCGCGTTAAACAGGCCAAATTGTGCACACTCGAGATAATTCGAGCGGCGTTGTATTTTATGCTACTATAATTTTTCACACTCGAATATATTCGAGAATTTTATTTTTTTGCCAAGACAATGTTCCAGTGTTTTTTTTTACATGAAAAAATTGATTTTTTTGACCGGTATTTTTCGAAAAATCTGTGCGTTAAGGGGTTAAAATGGTTTGTTATTCCCGCCAAATTGAATTTAGTTCAGCCACATCAGTTTCTTAGCCTTGATGATGGTAGCATTACTGTATCATACGAATATTCGTATATTCATATATATATAACACCACCCATACATGACCACACCATATATATATCGGTTCTAATATGGACCGACCATATATATATGGTGACGTGGTGAAATTCCCACAGGTTACAAGGGCGACTTTAAAGCCGGAGTACGGATGGGTCCCCTTGGCAATCACTAGGTTAAGTGTTTTTTATTAGAAATTAATAAGGAAATTGGTGACGAGGAAGCATATAAGGAGGTGCCACGTGTCGGCACGCGAGCGCCGGCGTATAAAGGTCCCAAGGAGACACGCGAGGCATCTCGAAATTTGGAGAGCCTGCTGCCCTTGGCCGGCGGCCGACCTAATTATTCGGCCTAGTAATGCACTTCGGCGAGGCAAGAGGGCAGGTCGACTCCCGATCCTAGGTTCGGCGGGACTCGCTAAGAGGACATCGAGGCGGGAGCGGAAGTTCGCCCGACGGAACCGGCATTGCCAAGGGGACTCGCATATCGTAAGGGCCTTCCCTAATCAGCAACGCTTAACCGAGGAGGACCGTCCCGTATCAAGAGGCCTCGCCCCGTACCGACAAGCGCCGTACTGGCGAGTGCCGCATCGAGAGGCACCGTTCCGTTCCGAGAGGAGTGTTGCCGCCTGAGTTAGGGAGCCAGCTGCGTCGCCGTCCCGAGGAGAGAGGTCTCGTCCCGTACCGAAGTACGATCGGTGAGCCTGAATTTGCCCAGGAGGCCTCCTAAGTCGCGTCCTTCCCGTCACGTTTATATTTCGTCGTGAGCCAATCGCCAGTTACCGATTACTAGTAGCCCGTTACCAGCGTAAAATTTAAACGTGCTACTTTCAGTGACAATTGTAATTCCGACGCGTGTAACTTAGGGCTCTCCGCCACTGTTCCCGCGATTTTCGCCCTTGCATCGCGGCCGGGCCTGGACGTGTCGGCGTCCGTGCACCTCCCATTTGTCTAAAATTAAAACGCCTTCCCGAGCGTGGAAAGTTCCGACGCCATTCGGAGGGTGCCGGTCTCCCGTGTTCCCGTAAGCTCGGCCAGTACGGTGACCACGTGGTGGTCCGGCGTTGGACCGACATTATTTGCGCCGAGAGGCACCTTCCGGTCCGCGTGGGCCTAGGTCCAATTCCGTAGGCCGCGTACCGAATGAAATTTCGTAGCTTGTTCGGAAGAGACCCTCGTCCGCCTTTTCTACCGAACCCCGATCTCGCAAAGTAATCGGGAAATTCCGTGGCTGCATGCGCGCAGGTCGCGGTGGGCGAGGATAGCGGTGCCGACCGCGAGCCGGCGTCATTTCGATTGCGCAACTTCCGGGCGCCGGGCCTTTATCGAGGCACCGAGGGGGTCCAAAAAGTCTTCCGGACTGGGCGTTGTATAGGTCCATCATAGGTCCCCCTACCGAGGGGGATACCTCTTTCACCGCGACTCATTGTTCGTTTGCGCGACTTATTGTGTCCCGTCAAGCGTTCATCCCGTTCGCTGGGCGTGCCTTTTTTCAATAGTGAATTTTATTTTTGTTATCGCGGCGCGAACTTTGTAAATCGGCCCGGAATAAATTCCATCCCGTCGGGATACCTTATCGCCATAGCGCCGGTTGTCGTTTCTTATTTTTACTCCCAATTTGACCAGCGGGTCCCGAAGGGACACCTTCGCACCCGGCGCGTACCGCGTCGAACCCCCCAACTCTGCCGTGCAGCGAAGGGCCCCAGGTTCTCGCGGGGCTGAGTGGGCGGTCGGCTACGCTCCGGCGGCCCCGGATCAGCAGGCTGGGTCGTCGTGCTCCACGCTACCGGGTCCCGACAGTCCGAGGTGTGCTCTCGCGAACCTGGCGCACCGAAAAATAAATCGGACTTGTCGGAAGGGCCGAATACCGGGCTCGACCCCTTGTCCGTAATGGATGCCGGGCGTAGGACGATTTGACAGTCGGGGAGGTGAACCCCGTTGCAATATATATAGTGACGAGAATATTCAGATCCGTGCAAAAAACGTCTCGATCAGTGTCGAACATTTCTCTGTTTACGTTTCGAGGGCCAGCAGTGCTGACCGTTGGCATTCCCTGCGTCCCCTCGGACCTCTTCTCTTCAAGTAAGGTCCGAGTTCTTTAAAACTGGGGTGGAGAGGGACGCGGAGAGAGCCAACCGTCGTCCAGTATTCATCGTCCCTGCCCGCTCGGGATAATGTTCTCAAAGTTCGATACCTAATCGCGACACCAGACGCGAGTGACCGGCATTGCTTCCCGCGAGTGGGTATACCGTTGACCACGAGTTTTCGTCGCACCTCGACGGACCATTCAAGGGATCTTTACTTTAACCCGAAGTAAGTCGTCTATCTTTTTTTTCGACTTGTTATGTCGAGCCCGTCCCGATTTATTGGACCCAGACCCTCTATCTTGAGCGGAAAGTTAGCCGCGGCACGGAAAATCTCTTCCGATTCGCCGTTCTCGGACCGTGCGGTTCACGACATCGGTACACGAACCCCTCGACAATCCCTTGAGCGCTACCGAGTCACGTAATGCATAGTCGAATCAGAACCATCGATGTACGTGTTAATATTATATAGTAACTGTGATTTGGAATAAAAATTCAAGGTTCTCGTACAATCTTATCGGCGTGGTATTTATGAACATAATCCGTGTCAATATCCACAATTGCAGTCCTTCAAAGTACCAAAAGTCTTGAACCCAGTGGATTTCATGTACTTCACTATGATCTCTTTATAAATATACTGAAACAACACATGGAGTATGCCGTTCCTCACAATACTCAATGTAATATGACATAACTGTCAATATAAATTACATATCGATATTGTAGAAAGCTGTTTCAGCATCCCCATTTCTGGGGCCAGCGATTGACCTGCAGTGGCTTTGAAAAGTACCCTCCACCTCCCACGCGACCCATGAACCTGCAAAGGACGAGCACCAAAGAGCACCCTCTTACTGGTAATGGTCCTCATGTTCATACGTATCGTCATCATAACAAAAGTAATCAATGCGATTTGCAGTTTTCTTTTTTTTCACTGCTATCGCTACAATCGATACAAATAAATTACACAATGAAATAGCCATAGAACTGCATAATTGAAAATATTTTTACTCGTGTGGTTCTAAATTCGAATTAAAAAATGAAGAATATTTAAACCTTTGTTTACTTATTCTATAATTAACTGAGATACTCCCACCAATATTTTTTCAAGTCATCTTCCATAAGTAATGACTTAAATCACTAGATTTTTTTAAGAAGTTTTCAGTTTGGTGGAACATGGCTAAATAATATGTTGTGTACCAAGGAGGCGTACAAACTAAGAAGTGGGTCTTTGAACGCCCGTTGTGATCTTGCAATATGAACCGAAGACGAATATCGCAAGTACGCGGATTATAAAAGACCCTTGTCTCCATGGTATATACGATACTTTATGTAATAAAAGCATGGATTACGCGTCTGTTTGCGGAGTACAAATATGAGCACTTTTCCGTTCTAGGACGTTCTGAAGCTTATTTGTTATGCTCACCCTCCCCGTTTCTTTACATCCTCGGTCGCAGGAGGCCAGCTTTAAGTACCGAAGACAGTCACGAAAACACGTGTAAACCACGCTTTCGTTACATACATAATGGTGATATGAAAGGGTCATTCCACTCGTTCGCACTCACGCACGCACTTTAACACGTTCACAACAAAAAGAAATATATGATTATGGTTGTAGTCTAGGCTAAATAAAAAAAAAAAATGTTCGTGGAAAAATGAACTTACACGAGCACCGCGTTCTTCTTTAAGGCTTCCATAATCACGTGTTAATGTTTCAAATGATTCGGTGCAACCAGTTTGGAGAAAAGTTTTATAAACATTTTGACATTTTGATATATAAAATGACCCTTTCATATTACCTTAAACCTCAATTTATATAGCCATTTCTGTAGAACTATAACGGTCGATTTATTTGTAACGGTACATCGCCATCATTTTGGGTTAGGTGGCGCCCCGTGCGCGGCTGCTTACGTTCGAGTCACTTTGCGAGATGGTAGCCACTTGGAGGGATAGTCTTTGCGGCTAATACTTGGGTGGAAATGAGAAGACTGCGGTAACAAGTAAAAAGGAGTTTTATTCCGCCGATGGTCGTTTAACGCCGCCGATGTGGTTTCCTCTTCCATAGGACTACAAGAAATAATTATTTTACGTTAATCGGCTTTACTATTGCTACCGTGACTTATGTACTACTCCTATTATAGTCCGCGTAAAACTGTTTCGCAAACAGTCTGTCCATCCAAATTGAATCATGACTGTTCTGGACCAAGCTTTTGTCCTGCGGTTCTTTTAGAGTTTTAGCCCCGCTCTGGGTATCGTCCTTTAAAAGGATGCGGTGCAATAAGCAGTGCTCAGAATTTCATTGATTTCATTTAAAGGAAGGTGGGAAGGGTCCTTCCTCGCCTCAACCGAATGGGAGTTAACCACCGACGGAGCCAAACTCGAAGGAGTTCGGCGGACCGAACACTACTCCTTCTTGTACAGGATGGAAGCGGAGGGGATTAAAGAGTTCCACTGATGAGGCATTTCTCTAGAGGATGTAACTGAACTCGCTATCCTTATTGAAAAAAGAGTCGAAAAGTCCCGTACTATTTTTTTCTACAGTGTATAAATTTGTTGCAGTAACTAATTGAAGCAAAACCAATCAATCGCGTTTCCGAACGGTAGGCATAGCGGAGAGGACTGCTACGCCACAGGCAGCCCTACCGGCGTCTTCTCCGCTATGCCTACTGTTCGGAAACGTGATTGATTGGCCAAGTTTCACTTAGGTATTACAGGAAATTTATGCACTGTAGGAAAAAAATAGTACAGGAATTTTCAATTCCTTGTTCAACAAGTATAGCGCTATATAAACCATGACTACGAATTCTGGTACACCCTGTTTATCAGAAATTGTAAGGTTATGCGTGTTGTGTATGCTAGGAATATATAGCAGGTGACTGGGGACAAAAAATGAGGAGAAACAAGTCGGGAGACTTGCAAGCGGGTCACCTAAAATAAATTTCAACAGCATTTTTGTTGACTTATGTAACAGTAATTAATTATCCAGTGATGTGTGCCCGCGAGACGATACGGTGCGCGTTCAGACTCTCTATAACAGAAATGCTTGCTAGAGTGATATCTAGGGCTCGCCTGCAGTGGTTGGGGCCTGTACAAGCATACTAAATCTCATTGATACCATTGTCGCAGCGCCGTGTAAGAATTGCGAGGATCCCTTTCTTTTCGGGCAACATGGAACTGTTGTTGCCACGCCGCGGACACATTACTTCTGCATGCTGGGTCGTCCGTATCCTGACGCTATGAGCGCTCATCATTTAATACTTTTACATGGAGTTGAGAAATAAAATGATTATAAATAATGTTAAAAATTATTTATTTTAACTTCACGTCTTTTAAACTTCCGATAATATGGTCGACTCTACAGCAATATAGTAATTATGATCTGTTACGGTGCCTAGTTACGAATATAGCTAATTAAAAATGAAGGGAAAAGGCACAGACACTTTTGTTTCAGAATTAAATTTCTTGTGATTAATCGCTGTTGCCAGGGGCAAGTAATGCCTGTATTGAATGGCATACACTCACAGTAAATCACCCATGAATCAAACGAATCTCAGTAAGGTGGGTCGGGGCAACTGGGCCATAACTTTATACGTTACAATTATGGCGTTGACTTTCGAATTGCCCAAAACCCATATGACCTATTTGATCGAATGTTACATTTTTGTAATTAAGTTTTTGTTGATGCTCTTAATGGCGGAATGCATTACAGACAGCCACTGCTTCTTCATTATAAATAACAAATTTGGTTAATTCTTCTTCCGAAGTGGGTGGGAAGTTACCCGTCGTTTGGAGTAAGTGGGCCAGACCTACCTATTCTTCCATTATGTTCTTTTTTTTTTCTTAATCAGGATAACTCATTCAATTTATACGAAGGAACATAAATTATTATTGGTTAAGCGTTCACCATGAGCATCTTTAGCGTTACAAGCAGTGTTAAGGTACTTATTACAGTTAGAAAATAGGACAAATAATACAAACGATAAAGAGAAACATTGTTTTAATGGTGTTTCATGAAAAAATTAAATACATAAAACATATGAAAAGTAACACAAATAATAGAGACTAGCAGTCGTACTTTTTACGAAATGAAAAAATATATATATATTTTCAGGTCCATGAGATTTGTGCTCAAACCTATTTTATCAAGCCGAGCTGCTCGTAGTTGGTCTCGATAAACTAAGTCGTAATCTGATATGAACGGTTCTTCGTTTGTATCCATAAATTTCAAAATCTGACCGTGTCGCTTAAGGAATTTTTCCACAAAGTCTACGTTTTTTTTTAGGAATTATTATATCGACGTAAAGCGTAAAAAAATGGAGCTATTTTGAGAAATAATTATTGGAGGTATTTGGACCTTTAGCGGAGTATCTGGACTAAGCCCAGATACCACATACAAGTGGCCCATTTACCCCATTATTTTTGGAGGTAACTGGATCAATCCTTCTATAATTGGACGCAAACATATGCAGACGTTTCTAATTTATTAAATTACTTAAATTATGCTTTATAATAAGTCAAAACGTAGAAAATATAAAATACTACTTACTATATTGTCACTACGGCAACTGATAAAATCCTAAGATACACGATGTTTGAAAATGCAAAAGCATAAACACTCAAAACTTCTAAATGCGCCAATATGTTGGTAAACTTAAATACCATTGATATTTGCCAACTACAGCACTTCCATGCAGTTTTGCTAACCATCGCGAATTGACAAATTCTTAAAGGATCGTGAATATTTTTTTGGATTGAATGTTGGGCAATAAAATGGTTCCCAACTTCGAACTTCATTGTGGAATTGCGAACGTCTAAATGGTAAAAAAGTTGACAGATACTAGTTGTCTGTACGGGTATCCGAACTTACTAAACAAGAGACTGGTGTATGGATTTTTCATAAACATTTGTTGGTGTCCATCCAACTTAAGTTTGAATACGGCTATAGACAGACATCATCGAACAACTTTTTTATCATTTAGACATTCGACTTTATTGTACAACTATATTGCAGAATTTTACATTGAATTCAAAGTTGAAAACTATGTTATTGCCAAGATTTGATCCAAAGAAATATTCATTTTTCTTTAAGAATTTTAATCTTCATTGCACATACGCAGCTTCAACCACTCAAGGCATTCTTATTACATATTGGGATTCGTTTGATTCATGGATAATTAACTGTGTAACAGAAGAGTATTCTCTACCCAATAGCAGCGCTCGATTGGGCTCCTCGGGAGTTTCTTGTAATTTTCAGGTGAGCCTTTTCGACTTTGTTGTATCATTATTGTTAGTACTCTGTCAACAGCATATCTAATTTGTTTTATAACCCTCGACCGAAACATCTCGTCATGAATCATCAGGAATATTGTTACAACGAGCGAAAGACAATGTGCTTGGAAAATAGATTTTAACTCTAAACGTATCGACAACTTATAACCCCAGTACCAATACCATTTAACAACGGTCATTTGATCGGCCGGTGGTACGTTTAGTGTTAAGGTTAACAATAAATCCACCTGAGGGTCTTAGGACGGTTCCCGTGTAACGTCTCCCGAAATAAAGAGCTATTCTATTTGTACCTTGTTGCTTACTTATTTTACAGTATATTACGGCTAATTTTTAAATATACGCACACACACGTCCGAGCAAGGCAAGACAAGAACGCAAAATCACCGAAATAGGACAACCTAGGCCGTCTAGCAACGGAGAGCTAGCACCCTAGTATTTCCCTTCCACTCGACAACGCTGTGGTAACATCGCCGAATTCTTGCGTGGATCGGAAGACGCGTGTTGCGAAAGACCAGTTTTCATTTTGTCGTCCTAACTTTTCTAAGTTAAGACGTCAGCCCTCGACGTGCCCGATCGCCTTAGAATCATCGAACTGTAAGTTTAGAGTTTTTCTAGAAAATATATTGTATCTTTCACTTAATCTAAATATTTTGCTTCGCATTTTCTTTTTGTCCTATTCTTGGGTCCTCCAACTCATCCACTTTCTATTCCCGCTAGCCGTTCGCTGTCAAAATGACAGACTTTACTGGTTTTATAAAACCCAGTTGGCGTCCAATTTAATAATAAAGAAATTAATGAGTTCTGATGGCTACGAACCCGGCCGCGCCAGTTGAGAAAATTCTTTTATTAATTAAATAGAATCAGAAACACCGTCTGTTGAATCATTCGATCATGACCAAAACATTGCGATCATTTTCAGTACCTAGGACCGTAATTAGTCTTTCCAATTTATATACCGGATGAGGACTTTCTACGCGTTTACCGTTCGATCGACGTATTCTTTCGGATCGAGACCTTTATTTAATTTGCCATCCGTTAGTCCCACATTAAGGCTCGCCATTAGTCCCGCCATTAAGGCGATCTCACCTAGAAGTACCGCGGGCCCCCGCACCCATTTCGGATTATCCAGGGACGGCCGAAAACCACCTGCAGCGAGGGATGCGGTCTTTATCACTTTTCGCGACCCTTCGCAGACCGTTCTTTACCTTTTCCTAGGGACTGACTCTTTTAGCAATTTCCTTGTAAACTGCATTCTTTGCAGTTATTTTCTGTGCATGCCGATTGCTTTACAACATAATCTTTAACTATTGAATTTCCTCACGCTTTAGGTTTATTACTTATTAACGCCATTGCTTTGCTACATTTCTTAGAACTGTCCATTCTTCGATTTGTTCATTAACATCCCCACCTTTATTCTGGCAAATGCGGAACCTTCACTTTCCCTTATTATTCGTCCAATCACCTCCTTTTGCAACAACACTTCCGCTTCTAACAAACCAATCCGCGGTCCTTAAACTTTTATCTCCACCCTCGAAGACGCCGTTGGAGGTCTCCCTTCTTTCGCACGAGCTACCGATCATCAGATCTTCAACAATGTCCAGCGGACTAACTCCACTCGCTTCGCGAGCAACATTGTACCGGACTTGGTAGACTTTCTGCTCGCTTCACAGAACACTGCACTTTTTACGCATCGGACTTCATTTGTATCAACTGAACCTCAGATCATATCGTTAAATAAATTGTCAAGTTTTCAACGATACAACACCGTCCTTTCTCAACTGAGATCGCATGCCTTTTAATCTCGGCATTACTACTTGGCCCAGGCAACAACGATTATTTACGAAAATTTTAATTATGAAGGTAAAGAGTGTATACTTTTGTCGGCTCAAGTCCAAACACGAGTTCGCAATATTTTCGAATTCGAGTAACGAGTTGGTAAAGTATTCGACTCGTCACATTACTAATTATGGAAATTCCTTCATGTTCCAAAGAGGAAATTCCTTCATGTTCCAACCCTTCCGGTTAGTGACTTCCGAGGTGAGGGAGAGGTCAGGGAACATCAGTTCTTTTACTTGAGGAAGGTTCCCTCGCGAGGTGGAAATACCGTATTGAACAGAACTCAGGTAACCGTAGACTGGCGTGCATGGAACTTCCGAATCCTTAACACTCGAACTACCGGCGGATGGTTTTTTAGCTGTGGTGAGTCATCTCAAATCAGTTAATTTGACTGGGCTTGGTAGTTCTAGTGTTAAGAGCGCGCGGAGTCGATTGGACCGACCTCAGGGCGTCCACGAGACCGGGATGTCACAGATAAATAGGAGTACCCGGAGCGTGGAATGGAATCGTGGGAACAGGGTGGATGAGGGACCCGCCCTGACACCGCTGCTCCGTTAAGCGGATAGCAGTCGATCCATAGACGTAAGTATCGATCAGCCGCAACGTATATCCGAGGTCCCTCTTCGGGACTTCTGCGGGACTCCGTATCACCGCGAGGTCCGGAAGAAGCTCGGTGCGGTAACGGAGAAGGTGGGGGGAGGGCTCCGATTAGGAGCCGTTTCGTTTCAACCCCTTAT
Organism: Orussus abietinus; assembly: GCF_000612105.2. Lineage (NCBI taxonomy): Eukaryota > Metazoa > Arthropoda > Insecta > Hymenoptera > Orussidae > Orussus > Orussus abietinus. The sequence continues at coordinate 43,085 of NW_019394417.1, read as the reverse complement.
TTGCGTCGAGTCTGTTTGCGGGAATCTTTATCCACGTACCAAAATATTTGAGTATTGACGTAAACATGGAGTTCTGTGTACTGATCCCGATTTGTCTTTTACGACTAGTGTCGCGACCGTTTCGTGCTGGCGTGAGTACTGAAGTGCTGCTTGCGCTTGTGCCAGTGATCTACGGAGGCACTGGAAGCTGGTGACCTTGGTGACCACCACAAGAAGACGAACGGAACCTGCCGTTTGAGGGAAGAAACGCGACTACGATATTTAGGCCCAGCGAGTCGGCGAGTCGCGGAGCTTATTTCAGCTACCGTTTCAGGCTGTTAGGCGTCTTTGCATAGATAGATTTAAATGCGCTACTTCATGAAGGTGGATATCAAGGACTCTCAGGCAAGAGAGCTTCGCGTTAGCGAGCAAGATTTCGCTACCTTTTTACCAGTTGATATGGAACTGTTTGGCTTACATTAAAGCTTGATTTTGTTCACTTTGGTTTTTACTATCTTTAAATTGCCACTTTCAGAATCTTCGTAGCCAGAAGATATTCTCTCTCCGAATCTTTTGTCAGATTTGCTAGTCGGGCGAGGAGAAATGATAGATCGTATCGAGAAATGAAACTCGGCTGGCGCCTTAACCTGTTAACCGTGTCGACCTATTTGAAACGTGTGTTTTCATGACGAGTATACTCGTCAAACACGGTTAACAGGTTAAGGATCGGAGAAGCAATTCTGCTACGTAATCCAAATTCGGCATTTTTAGTCTCAGAAGCGTCCATTTATTAACGTCGATGACAACTTCGGAATGCAGTCGTGAACGGATCATCACCGTCGCAACACTCGATGTTTATGTTTCACGAAATAATTTTTTTATTAGTCAAGCAGCGTGCTCCTGTATATATTATTGTTTTCAACCTTCATTGAAGAACACTTTCTTGCTTGTAAATTTTGCAGCAGCAATGATCAGTTTTATAGGTGTCTGTACACGTGTAATTCATACATTCCATGTTTGTATATGTAACATCGAAAGATGCAAATATAATTACTCTTTATTTACAAGAATTTCGCAGTTACCGCTGCAGCCACAATGGCTAAAAAGGAAAAAAAGTACATGTACAATAATTGTTGTAATAGTTTCAACAACAATATTACACGCCAGTATGTTACATACAATATTTTTTTTTGCGTAAACGTGGCATCGTAAAAACTAATTACAATCATGAGTTGTAAAGTAGATTGTGTTATAAAAAATTTGGGTGGTGTGAGGTGAATTGAATAATTGTTAACACTGCTTTTAATAGTTCCATTTCTCATTTACATGTAAAAGTATCGATTAATGAAATCGTTTTGTAATTTTTTTATATCATATTCCATCAGCCCAAAAATTTCCTAAAAGTTTTGGCGAATTAAGTAATGGAAAATGACGCTTTGAAAAAATATTGGTGGTGGTACCTAGAATAGTTACAAAATAGACAAATTTTGAAATATTCTCTCTTTTTTAATTCGAATTTACAATCAAGGTGAGTAAAAACATTGTCAATTATACACTTGTATGGCTACTTCTTTGTGTAATTTATTTCTATTGATTGTAATGATACGCATGTAAAAGATATTTGAAAATGAAAGACTCGGTCGAGTTCCCGCCAAGTACCAGGTAAAATCGACAATATTGTGGCGGACATGAATGATAATAATTTCCCGTCATATTTTGGAGGCACAATATCTGCAGTGAAGTCATCAATGGCCGATATTGTACAGCCGCGCGGTCGATGGATTATTCACCTCCGCCAACTGCGGTGTAGGCATAGGACAGCCGAATACGGCGACTTGACAGCCGCGATTACTGTACCCACTTTATCTCTTCATATTATCATTAAAATAAACAATTAACGGAAGGTTATGAATCAGGAAATGATAAGGATTACATCCATATCAATTTCAAGCGTCCTGAGTCGATTACCGCAAAACTATTAGTTAATATTTTGGAGTACTCGATATACGACGAGATTAACTTCAGTTCCACCGTCATCTTTGCACCCCTATCGCCATTTTTTTTTTGTCAGATGACGGGAGTAGTGGGATGGCTGGCGTGATGTTTTGTTATTTCTTTCGCGATTAATGGCGTCAACTTCTTGTTTATTTTTTCCATTTCTAAACGGTTCCATTAGTTGTTTTAAAATCAGCTGATAAAGCATCCTGATATGCAAATAATAAGGTGTTACGTCTGAAACTGATAAAGTGGTAGATTTGAGATTGCCCCTGGCGTTACGTACAGAAATAGGATAAGGACAATAATATGTATTATATTTTGTAAAATAAAAATAGTGATATCTCGGTATTCTAATGTCATAATAAGATAGAAGTTAAGAACTAAGCTGTCATTATTCAGATAAGACGTTTCGTAGTGGGGAAAATAGAGAATTCTGTCTAAATATTCGATAGAAGGTTATTTATCGAATTGTTATACAGTGTTGACTTGAATGTACAATTCGTAAGTCGTTAAAAATCTGATTCGTCATTATTAATGGATGATTAATTGTTAACTAAGTTATCTTAGTAAACTTTTTCAATTTATTTATATATTTTTCGATATTTTCATTCACATTTCAGTCCAAAGATTTGATATCACAGGAGCAGCACCTAGTGGTGAAGCTTCTGATGAAAATGTTAGTTCCTAACGTTCACTAAATTGGTAGAGTAAAATGCATGGATGAGATTGAACCGGTCCAAGGCTTGTATGCGAGTAATATTTATTTATCAATAAAAATAAACATGTAAAAATATATTTTCTGTTGACATCGTTGAGCATGCTTATAACTTTTAATTGAACGATCCAACTGGTACAGAAATTTTTGTATCAGCTATAGAACTTGATGTATTTGTTGATTCTTTTTCCACATACCATGATCAAAGTGACAGACAAGAATATCGTGCATTCAGTGGCATATTCAGACTCATATAATATTAAAGTGTGTTTGAGTGTTCAATAATTGGTGATGTTTACAGAGCAAGCCAGTGTAACGTTACAAATTAAGTGTATGTTTTATTAGTGAATAATGATTTATTAGTGAATAATAATTTAATAGCTTGCTATTAAAATATTTTCAAGATGGAAGCAAAGTGCTATTGACACTTAAAAAAATTCCATATGATTTCCAGTAAAACTCTATAAACACCCGCATCAATAATTGAACACTGCGAACCCACTTTAGCGCTACATGAGCCTGATTAAGCTATCGGTTATACAGGGTGTAACAAAACTCGTAGTCACGGTTTATACAGCGCTATACGTGTTGAAAAAAGAGTCGAAAAGTCATGTACTACTAATTTCCTATAATGCATAAATTTCCTGTAATAATTAAAGTGATGTGAAAGTGGCGACACTGAGGTCTCATTTATAAAACTTATCTCCAAACTGAGTGTATCTAACCGTTTTAAACCTTTCAATGTGAATATAGAGGCTATAAGGAAGGCCCTGACGCCCATGAAAGTTGAATTGTTTAAATTTTTCATTAAAAATGAAATTTCATGGGCATCGGGATCTTCCTTATAGTCTCCATGTTCACGTTGTAATGTTTGAAACGATTTGGTACACCGAATTTGGAAAAAAGTTTCATAAACGAAACATGTTTGATGCCACTTTCATATCACCTTAAGACTTGTCCATTCAGTGATCACATCCGACATTTGATTATCAGTCACAAATAATAATTATGTCAAATATTTGGACATCGGATTTCTATTCTCCCCGCAGTAAAACCTGTAACCTGAAAAGTGGGAGCATAAATCATTACTTCTACCCCATTACGACATTAAATTATTGACAGTATTTCAGTGTCATTTTGTTTACTACATATTTTTACTACACAAATATTTTAATAAATATTAATTTAATTGATTTACAACGCAACACCGGAAGTAATCATCATGATCTAGAGGGGGTTTGAAAGCCTTATTATTAACATTTCAAAGCTGACAGCTGAAACATCAGCTGATTTTTTTAACAGTTCATGAAATCGTTTATAGGAAAATAGGATCTACTAACAAATATTGATAAGAAAAATGAGTGACAAACGCGAAATTAAGCCAATCCGTGGTATTTCAATATTGGTTATTTTATTGAAATAATTGAAACAAAAAGGAAATTATGTTTATTGGAAAGCAAAAACTTGGGAAATCCCCGGGATCTGTTGATTACTTTTATAATGATCGGGATTGTTCCAAATGTGACAGTGAAAATCCATACTTGAAACTGTAATGATCAGAGGTAGGGGGCTGAAACTTAGCAAAAGTTAGGTTCTCATTAAGTGAAATATTTGATCCAAAGAATGGGCAAACCCCTTTCAAGGAACATATCATATGGTTACCCTGCTGTAGCCTTTTGAGGGATGATTGTACCCACTTAAAATCAATTTGAGCTAGCATAAATACACGTGTCTCTTATTTACGCGCGTGCGCGCATGTGTTTGTGTATGCTCGATTATATATATTAAAACGAAAGATCGGAGGCAGACAGTTGAAAAATATTCTTTGTTAATCTAATCAACCCTTTACATAAAACGAACAGTTACATATATCATCACTTATTGTAACAATTTAATACAAAATAACAAACTTTATCCTTCCAGGAAACAACAAAACGTTTCCCTTTTCCAACGTATCATATATTTTATGATTAAAAAATAAATAATTATACTACAATTTAGAAAACCGAAGTCCTCTAAGGTAACGACTTACGGATTCGTTATGTTTCTAAACCTGAAAGAAATTATCGCGTCAGATTACAGTAACTGATTATGACAGTGTTAAATATACAAATATTCAGTCTACCGTATAAGTAAGGTGTGTAATTAATATCACACCAATTTAATTCAAGTGTTAAAGTAAGCGTTTCTGAAGTTACGGACTGGGCGGATTTATTTGGACCACTGACACACATTTAAAACGTACGTATTCGCTGCACTTCGATATAGGATCATATTCAATGCGAAAGATAATATCGTTCATAGTTGGTCTTTTAGTTCCTGTATATTATTTTCACAAAAATTCCTGAAAATAGATGTAATAGAAGATGAAAATAGAAGAAAGAAGAAAAACCAGGAAAATACGTCAAATATGTTACAAAATATATATCTGTATGAAATTGTGTTTTTTAGTATCTCGCTAAGTAAGATTTATGGAATGAAAGTAACAAAATTACTAATGGCGACAGTGAGCAAAGAAGAGTTAAATAAGCTTGTACAGAGCAAATTTAGTATATAAATTTGAATATAATACATTTTTATCCAATTATTGAAAATACTGCTGTAATTTTTTTCATAAAAGACGACATTTATGTCATTTTTCTTGACGAGTAATGCGGTGACGGATATTTAAGTAAATACGTAAACGGAAAACGAAGAGCAGCGAATGTATCAATTGGACATCTTACTGAAGCTAAGAAAAAGGTTAGCAGATGTTTTTCTTTTCTTCTTCATAAAAATAAATTATAGTAATAAATTCTGCCTACAATTTTATTGCATTCAATTAAAAAATGTGCGAAGAATTGTACATATTGGAGAATAAGTAACAATTATATTTATTGCCTTGGCACTTTAATCTACAGTTGTACTACATTCTGTTAGAATAAAAAGGTCTGAAATGATTGAAATAAAATGTATTTGTTAAGCATTCATAAAATAATGCGTCTAATGTTTCTACGCTTCAGTCAGAAGTCCTCTTTTAAAGACAGGGTTAGTTATTCAACCTTAACGCAGAATACGAAATCCACACCCACATATCGGCTTCTAGAGTGCGATTAACGAATGAATTAAAAGTACTGGTATTTGTCAATCTTACAATGTAAGGTAGATTCAACAACTGTTTTTATCAATCAATTAAAACACAACACACCCTGAGCAACGGAGTTGTTAAAACAATACGCAGTACTATTTTTCAACTTACGACAAAATATTTTTATTGTCGCCACTAAAATGTTTCCTTCATGTACTCTAAGGAGTTGCATATGAGTTAATCATAAATTAATATAACTTTCTCAGGATACCGGCCAAATAACTACATAAACTATATAAACGTTTAAATTCGGTCTTCGCGCGTTTTGAATTCCATTTTCCTTAACTGCATATTGGTTATTACTTATCACATAACTGCAGTTAAAAACGCACAATATCCTTGTCATTATTGCCAATATGTATCTGTTACCATTAAATCTCTTCACTGAAAAATGAATCCTTTTCTTTGTTTACAGAGGGACACATTTTGAAACCAATTACTTCCCTGGATAAAAACCCATTTCACTTATCCAATAACGAATGGAATTCCTCGCGCCTGAAAATATTACCGACAATATTTATTGTAAACTTCAACTATTTGAACGGGTACTACAATCATGAAGAACAATTAGATACTTCATCGAATTCAGACATTAATAGAAATGATTAAGTAAAATCATATGGTTCAAAGTGAGATATACTGGGTGGCCTACGTAAAACTAAACACTTGAATACATCCCATTAACATTGTACGTGAAGATGAATAAAAATGCTTCAAATATAATTTGAAGTGTATTTTAGGCCTAATTTAATGTAAGAAAGACTCTTGTTTCAAAGTCACTTTTTCCAGACGTATCAAAGTCATCGATGTTTTTTTAAAACGGAACCGTGTATTTTTTAATTAACCCTTTAGTTACGAAATGCCACTGTATTGCTTGGTGCCTAGCCGACGTTTTTTAATGAAGCACCATTATAGTGGTCCCTTTTATTCGCATGCATTCAATGCAATAGATAAATATCATATTCATAGAAAATATTATCTTCCCGCGGCCGCGCATTTCTTACAAACGATACAGTTCCACGGCCGACTTCGCCGTAATTAAAAGGTTAATACAGTTAAAGTAATAATCAAGCCTAATTCAACGAAATTATAACCCACGTATTTTGATTATAAATTTTCTTCGACATATTCGTTTACTGAATGGTAATATCCTAAATCACTGAATTGAGTGTCGTGGGTGCATATCACGGCTCATTTACAAGATCAGACTCCACTGGACATTTTTTTGTGGGGAGGGCTGAAGCGTGATACGTATTGTGTACAATCTACCACTTTATAGAACGCGGAGGAACACAATACCAAGGCTTTATGCTGCAAATGCGTGAATACTTTTCAAAGAGCTCTGTAATCTGTGATTGTACATTTTCAAAAGCGTAACAATGCCGAAGGCCAGCATTTCAAACATTTATTGTGTGGCAAAAAAGCATGTGTAACGCACGTAGTTTTAATGGATTCGGAGTGAGAACCCGTTGCCAAATGAAAGGGACTAACCCAAAGTAATTTGGGTTCGCAGCCATTGCAGGAACTCTTATGTTTTTCAAACACTAATCTCTCGCAAGGCAATGTTAAACAATTTGCATTGTAACTTCCCATAAAATGGGAGGATCTTTGATATTCCTATTTGCTTCAAAGCACACGTTCAGCTGTAGGACACCCCTGTATCTGTGATATAACTTCACAGAGGTACAGACGGGGAAGCCCTACCGTTCTATAAGAACGAAAGGATCCTAAGGTGAAGTGATGTCGAGGAAGTTGATCGACGTTCGCAAAAACGATTTTTCTAAATACCTACGTTGCCGACGTTTGTTTTTATATTGACATCTGGGTCGAATTTTATTGAGTATTGTACTAAATGGCATACTCCATCTATCGTCTTCGTGAAATAATTATAAAGAAATTGAAGTAAAACTCCAGAAATCCACTAGATTCATGATTTTTGAAGCCCTAATTGACTGCAGAGTGACCCCCTGCGCCATCTGTGATTTCCGTGTCAACTAAATTTTCACTCCGAGACCTCGTATTACCATTGTTTTAGAATAGCAGCGCATAAGACACTTTTTTTGCCTTTATTCCGTGCAAATACGAGTTTCTTGATTCCCAGAGTGTTCTAAATTGTCATACAATTGTTCTGACCCTTTCGTTTCTCATATTAGAGCCTTCAATAATTGCATATCGATTGAAATGAGAGCTCGTTGCCATTATGGTTTTCGTCTGGGTTAAGTTGAACATTTTTTTTAAAAAATCCAAATTTTGAAAGTTTCAACATAATTCCTAGGTGCTTACAAGTCACGCATCATGTTTCGAACAGTTTCGTCCAATACCCTTAGAAAAAGCGTTTTATCCGAATCGACTGATTTGGGGAGGGGGGCGTTCACTTCACCTTAAGAAGAAGAAAAAAGCAAAAGTAGTGATAGATTTGGGAAAACTTTAATTGGGCTAAAATTATTGTTAAATTGGAAAGTAATGCGAGTTGCCTTGGATACGTGCCTTGAGAAGCGTGTGAATTTTCCGCCTTGTCGACATGTGACCTGCGTTGTAGCGGTTATCATGAAGGCTAAGAAGCACTGTTGTAATTGTGCCTTCAATAGCAGAAAGGGCTTTCTAGATCATCGAGGAGCTGACGGCTGGCTAATCAGGTTTCACCTTTAATGGGGAATGGGGGGGGGGATCCGCCCGATAAGGTTCGGCCAACCGAATTCAAATGGGACACCTAATTGACGGACTTGCCGCTACTTCCCACTACTACAGGTGAAATCTGATAAGCCAGCCATCAACTCCGTGATTATATAAAAGGCACTTCTTTTATTGGAGCCATAATTACACCAATGCCTCCTAACTCTAATGATACCCCTTGCAACGTAATTAAAAGGTAGGTAAGACGAAAAATTCACACGCGGCTATCACCCAGAAGCCAATTCATACGTAAGGAACAATAACCGCGGAAGTCTGAAGACCTTAACTGCATTGTTTTTATAAAAACCAAAGACCCGAATAAATAACGATAATTTAACAGCACTATTCATTTTGAAAATTCGCACAACAAATGTTTCTTATACATAGTTGAATTGGTCACGATTTCCACTTCAATTGGATTCATTAAAGAATGCACAGTTCCATTTAAAAGAACATCATTTGAAATATATTTCTACGCGCCTTAAGATAGTAGGCAGTATATTCACGTATTTGGTTTTAAGTGAACCATCTTAACCGTTTGACTGCTACGCGGCGCAAAAGCGCTGCGTTCATTTGTCTCGAAAACCGCGACGCAGCGCTTTTGCGCTGCGAGTTTCAGTGTTTCTTTGTTGCTCCGCAGTTTTCGTGCGTTCTTGCAAAAATTGCTTAGCAGTCAAACGGTTAAATATCGCGCAGAATACTTTTTCAAAAGTATTGATGGAGATTTTAATTAATTTATAATAAGCTATAATTGCTTGTCGAATTAAGTACCACAATGCACAGCTCATTAGAGCTGTTTATTGAAGCGTAGGTATTTTTTATCTAAAATAATCACATAACTAATATCAATAATTCGCCATTCATCTTTTAGTTTTTAAACGGTTTGTTCAGACAATTTGATCATCTATAGTAGGAAAGAAACAAAAAAATATTATATTGCTAATATAATTCTCGTCTCAATTAACAAAGCATCATTTTCAGCCATTGAAATATTACAATGCCGAAACGCTCGTCAGGGTATTTTACATTGGTCATTCACCTTCCTTAATAACCAATCTATTTATTCTTTTTTTCTCTACCCACAGAGAAGCAACTTCGTGGGCAATGCAGCAATACGAATGATAAGAGGATAAGAAGACTAACAATAGGGAAAACACTTGTCCACAGACTAAACAAGTATAGTTTCTCTAATAACAGGAGAAATATGGAGGGCTCTCTTCTTTCCATTACATCTGCATTTCGCTCAGCTTCAGGTCGACTGTGACCGAATAGCTGCAGTAAGTAATTTAGCGGCATCGCAACAATGAAAGACCTGCTACGTAGTTTCAGTGATACAAATCCAATAGACTTCTCCTTTTTAAAAAATTGCCTCACTAAATTTTCAATACTGAACGAATTTTTATAATTTCAATATTTACTTATTCATCAGTAATTGATATTATCGAGGGTCACAGCTTTAATTTGTCAATAATGTTATTTGTATAAATAAATTTTATGTAAAATAAAAAATCAATGCTGCCTGTGTCCTAAGATTTTGTTAGAAAGTATTCCACCTTCTATTACCTTATTTCTTTGAACCATACGGTTTTAGTTATTCATTCTTGTAATGCACAGTCCATTCGGGGAACATATTCAGCTGTCCATTTGAACCATTATACCTTAACAATTAATTTTCTAAATTCAGTTTGTTTAATATGTCTTGGTCACTCTTCATGCAACCCTTTAATCATTATAATTGCCATTAAGTGTGAATTTAATGCAAGAAACATAGGACTGCGCAACGATATTAAGGTGAAGTGAAACACGTTGAGAAATTTGATTGAGATCGATGAAAACAATTCTTTTAAATATCTCCGTTATCGACGTTCATATTTATATCGACAGTTCTGTCGAATTGTATTGGGTATTGTACTAAATGGCATACTCCACATGTCGTTTTCGTACAATAATTATAAATAAATCGAAGTAAAACTCTAAAAATTACCCCGATTCATGGTTTTAATCTCCCTAATTGACTGTGACGTGTCAGCCTGCGCCATCTGTGATTTCAGTGCTAATTAAATTTTCTCTTCGAGACCTCGTGCTACCTCCGTTTTAACGTAGAAGTGCATAAGATACTTTTTTGTCTTTATCCCGTTCAAATGAGAGTTTTTCGATTACTAGTGTTCAAAATGGTTGTAAAATTGCCCTGATAGCTTCGTTTGTCACACTAGAACCTTCAATAATTGTATATTGATAGAAATATGCGAGCTTAACGTCATTATGGTTTGAGTCTAGACTGAGTAAAAAAAAATTGTTTTCAAAAATCCAAATTTTGTAAGTGTCATGATAATTCTTAAGTGCTTACGTGTCATGTGTTAAAGTTTCAAATAGTTCGATCCAATACCCTTCAAAAATAGTGTCTAATTCCAATAGACTGATTTAAGGAGGGTTTCACTTCACCTTAAAACTTTAACCATCGAACTAAGTGAAAAAATCGAATTTCCTGCTTCGAATAATTTACCCGGCGCCGATAAGATGCTGGCAGCATTGCGATTGACGATCGTGTTGACAGGAACAAATCTAGTTAATAAGCAACATGTGGTGATGTGAGGGACACGCGCTACTGCTAAGGGTGATGACGGCCGATGTACGATGATGCTTCGGGATCTGATGATAACGATGTTTGACGTTTTTCTTGAAGAGTTGATGGGTAGAACAGCTGTCACAAATACAGTTTGATGATGAGCAACAAGAGGCCCCACACGCAGCTCGTTACGCCAATAAAGAGAGGCACTTTGTAGTCTAGAAATCAGAATTGCATTCCGTACCGGAGATTGGGTTACTATGCCGGACAGGTATCCTTATTGAAACAAATTCTACGACTGGTCTTGGGTTACACAATTTTTTGTAACTTATAATAGTGTTATCTTAACTCTAACTCTACCATAACAACCGACTGAAAGTAAGATTTGTCAATTCTCATGATAAAATAACGCTAAATCGACTATTTTCCAATTGAACCCTGTCTTGTCATTATGAACGCGATCAGAGTACAGCATTAGAAGTATTCAAACATGTCTGGTATATGTGCACTTAAATAACTACACATATAATTTCAAATGTAATAATCCCACTGTTATAACTAATCTAAGCGTCTAAATATCACTTTTGAAGACTTTTTAGTAATTAAGCGTTAGAAAACTTTGATTACAGTGAATCCACTTAAGAAATTATAGAGTTTCTGTTTAAAAACGTGTGTTTCTTGGTAAGAACACTATTGCCTTCACGTGTAATGTCTAAAAGTAACTTAATTTACTGAATTAAGAGGGTGCATATGTACACATGTATACATCTATACAGGCTCAAAAAATCTATTTTACGATTATCACACTTTCTTAAAGTTTACTAATTAAAAAAATATTTAACTTCATGTTTCAAGTCAAAATACCTAAAAATGATTAATTGATAGCGCTTAGAGTTTACTGCTGCATTGCGCCTGAGTGAATCCCAAGTGAAATTTTGGCCTACTAACGGAAATTTTAAAAAGAGCATTCTCAATTTTTAGGAATTGAAACCGTTATTAATGATTTTTACTATAATTGGTATCATCAATGACTCCATGTAAAGTTACTGATTTTATGATATTTGTAAAATACCTGTTGATCCAATAATTATTAATATCTTAAAAACTATGGCTGCCAAAAATGAATTTGTCTAACGGAAGTTCCGTAGTACAGAAGGGATCATCAGACAGTAGTTACGAGTTTTTTTGTAGGTGGAGTTGCTTCCAAGATATCAAGGTCAACAGCGTTTCTTGAAATAGAATTTTATATTTTTATATTTAACATAGTCTTTTCTTAATATTTACTGTAGTCTTTTTATCACCGATTCAGTCACATGTCTTATTACATCGAAACTGATTGAAGGACATGCTGTAATAATACGCTGTCACATTTATTCAGGTGTAGTTGATGCTTTTCGTACAAATATTCTTTAAAGTGTTATGAAAGGGTCATTTTACATATAGAGTGTTAGCAAAGTCTGGAAACAGTCAAATATTTTGAAAACGAAAAATTTTTGAGAAAAAAGTGTCAGACCACAGTTTTATGGTTTCAAAAGTTCAATGGAATGATTGTACTCCTTTGACGTTGAGTGAAGAGGTCAAGATCACATTAAAGTCAGCATGACTTTTCTAAACGGATTATCCCATTTTTTATCAGCTAGTGTTCAAACTGATGAGGGGCCTTTCCAAAACATTGATTGATGACCGACCTATTTCTGTTGAGTATTACCTGAGTTATGAGATTTAAAATTTACCATGTCGCCAGCGTTAGTATTATGTAGGATAACCGCGTGGAGGTTGCATGGTCGGACATAACATTCCCATGTGTGTGCTCGCGCGTGGATACATGTATGCATGCGCGCGCATGGATGGTCACGTGCTTCACTTGAGCAAAGTGAAGGCGACACACGAGTCGGAAGCAACTATTGAAATTTCGAGATACATACATCATTTTTCATTTTCCCTTCAAACTAGATTTTTTTAATTGTTTACAAATTTGTTATAAACAATTATACATAATTTACTTGTACAAGGTATTTATTAATAAAAACACTCCACTCCAACGATACACCACCAACTATGTAATGATACTTTGCCTTCCGAACTCCACTTTTATACGGGTGAAAAGTGACTATATTATTTCCGAGGGAGGTAAAGTGTGATCGAGCATTGTAATAGGCAAGTTTCGCTCAACAGGCACTGAAAGTCGGTGCAAGGAGGATGACAAAATTATGTTATTATGAAAGGTATTACTCTCATCGTATCAATGCATTATTTCATCGCAAAAGTCATTTCTTCTACCGAAATCATGTTTCGTTAGTTCATGAGTAAATTTAATTTGAAGGGATGTCATTTTTCATTCTCTATAATTTTTTGACCGAAAAATGTACTAATTTCAGCCGTCTGTGCTAACTTCCTTATGGTAGAATAAGGACTTTCTACAAATGTCCGCATCACTTCCAACACTTTAGATGATACATTTTCAAACCAACGGATTGGAAAGCGTGGACAAACAGAGCCTTCTAGATTACCAGATCTTTCATCTTTAGACCGTTTTTATGGAGGCATGTTAAAAACAAAGTGTATGCAACCAAACTTGCTAACATTGTAGACCTCAGTGAACGTATACTGTTTCAATAAATCTTTTCTCGCCAGAGATGAGATAAAATGTTTTTAATGAATTTCATCTAAGACTAGGTTATTGTTAAGCAGCAAATGGGAGACGATTTGAACATTTAATCAAGTGAAGTATATGACCAGTGATGAGCATATGCAAGACCAAGACCAAGATCATGGTAGTCTTGGTTTTGGTCTTGGTCTTGCATATGTTACGGGGCGAGCGAGTGGCTACCGAGGCCGGGGGAATTTTGCTGATTCCTCCGAGTGGTATATTGTTTGTAGAGGAATTAAAAGAAATTTTAAGGTTTCGTGAGAATTAAGTTGTCGTTTTAGATTGAATCAAAACAGTTCTATTTGTGATGCAAGGAGTACAATGTCCATGGGGGTAAGGTGTGCAAAATATATACTGTGCTAAGCGGACTGTCGCGAGACGAGACAAGGACGTTGGAGGTCGTGCGCTAGCGACTCGCGGAAGTGTAACGGTATATGTCCGCGTATCAATTGCGAAATGCTGACGCAAGATTCATTGCTGGCAACGTGCGCTTTGCCTTACTTAGCAAGGGCAGCTAATGAGTTACGATTTATATTGTGAGGAGTTAAAATATGGTAGTCGTTACCGGAAGGGGAATACCGAATTCTGTTGCGGATTAGTAAATTAGAATAGGGTTCGAAAGAAAGTGATGAAGAGTGAAAGAGAGAAAGAGTGGAGCTTTTTGAAGAGGATCTGTACCATGGCTTCGTAGAGGCCTTTAATTCCGGTGACGTCTCTCCTACGTCCTGCCGGTTGCGATGAACTGCACGTGAACGCCTTCAAACCGGGGCGTGCCCTAGGGTTAGAGAGATTCTCCTAAGATTCTCCCGCTGGTCCGGAAATCGCAGCGTCGTCGTTCTTCTTACTATTGGCTCGTGGATGTCGGAGTACCGAAACGCACAACTGTTCCTAACAGTACAGTCAGCTGTTCAGAGAACCCCAGCCACGCAGAGTGTGGACTGACTAACTGAGAGGTGGGTCTTAGCAGAATAGTGATTTTCAGACCGCCTGAGACAAGCCCTGTGCTCTTATTCGGTTCAGGTTTTATACTGGATCTTAGACTTGAGATGCCCGTGGGGAGAGGGTCCAATTTCCTTGTTTTTGGATTTTGTTACTAGTGGCTTGATCGAACGTGATCAGGAAGTCACTATGATGACGGATGAGTAGGCCCCGTGTTTTGATCCAGAGTGCAGTTCCATCCGGTAGGCGTGCGGTAAAGCCAAAACATTCCTCGTAGGTTCCTCCATTAGTTGTTATTTTTCCGGGTTAATCGGATGATATTATCATTGCTTTGGATTCAATATTTACCTATTTACCTATTACCAATATTTACCGATGACTGACTCATGCCTAATGTTATGCGCGTCTCTCTATTTTGAGGAGATAAGGTAGCCCCCGTAACACATACAAGAGTCTTGCACAATCTTGTTGTTCTACGCTTAGTTATAACACGTAGAAAAAAGTTCAGTTCATTAAACAAAATCGCTTGACTAAAATCATTTTGTCAATTTCAAAATTTGGTTCATTGAACCGAATTTTAATTCACCGGACTAAACTCGCTTACTTCTATCAATGAAGGTGATATGAAAGGGACAATTTACATATATCTGAGAGGTCAAATTGTTCGTGAAAGCATTCTCCGAATTGGATGTACCGATTCGTTCCAAAAGTTACGACGTGAATATGCAGGCCCTACGGGAGGTACTAAAACTCATAAAATTTCAATTTTTATACAAGAATTTTTTATTTATCATGGACTAGAACCAAAATGATGCCGCCCGTGCATGCTTCTGCCGTTTTACGCTTTTCGAAGGCTTGGAATCGAAAATGAGGAGTTTCAGAACCTAGCTCGAACAATTTGGAATATAACAGAGTTAGATGGAATAATTTTGAAAATACTTTCAGGAACGATTGCAAGAACAAAGCAAGGGAATGCTGGCTTATCCCGTGAGTAATACGTGCATTTAGAGCAAAAATTTAATTGCAGGTCAACGTTACAGATGGCGCCATTGGTCCAGTAGCGTATAAAAAATCACGAATCCACGGGATTTCGACAGTTTTACTTCGATCTCTTCATAATTACTCTACCAAAATGACATATAGAACACTTCATACCGAATAATTCTTAGTATAGTGTGTAACAAACGTCAATATAAAAATAAATATCGGTAATACGGCGCGCCAGCTTATGTTAACATATGAGTATTCAAAATTGTTACCACCGAAAAGGGTATAGATGAATTTCATTTTATCGACGTGGATTAAATATCTCGACGCCTTTCATATCACCATAATGTGTTTTAGCTTGATTCTCAAGTATTTTTTTTTTCTGTTGGTTCACTCTCTTACAGAATGTTGTGTATTAAACTACATTAATATTCAGCGTCATCAACCAATTGTTTCGCGGTACTCCCAGGACATCTAAACAAATAACTATAAACGTATCCAAGGGAAATGTAGGTTTCTAATTCTTTACAAAATAATGTGAATACAATTTTTATGAATTTTTAATTCTTTATATTGTGACGTGAAGATTTTGGGCCACGATTCACATGTTTGCCTGACGGCCATTTAGCGCTTTTTCGGGACATCGGAGCAATTTCTGATCCGGCGGTACCCGATTTGCGGGGAACCTAGCGCCGACCATTTAATGATTTAGAATATTTTTGAGTCCTTTTTGCATATTTTGTTTTGGCGACTGCGGATTCCCGAGAGGCGCCGCTTGGAATACGCCTTTTCACCTGCTTTTGTGCATATTTTGTTTCTATAGGAAAATAATTTATTTTGTACTCTCGAATATTGCCTGGAATATTCGAGGAATATTCCAGCAAATATTCGAGAAATGATTATAGCTACGTGAAATCGGTTAGTAATAGGGACGACAACAGCGTCGACCTCGCAGAGGTCGCGGCTTTGTCGTCGCTCGCCGCTCCGAGAGCCGCGTCGAAGAGCAGGCCGACGCCTGCGCAGGAGTGTACTCGCACGAAGAGGAAGGACCGTGACGTCGGGCCCCATGAGGGGAGCCGGCCGACCCCGTCTTCGCCACCCTGGCGGCCCTATCTGCGGGGCGGGCCCATAGTTAGTCGTGCCCATAGCTAGAGGTGGGCCGCCCGCAGGAATCCCAGGACTACCCAGACAGGAGCCGGGCCGGGGGACGGAGCCTGGCAATTTTCCCCGGTTCCGATCGGCACGGCGGCGAACGGATGCCGTGTCCTGGGAACGCCCGCTCGCGGCCAAGTTACGGCGACAGGGAGCGGACAAAAAGGTCCTCCATTGCTCGGCGCTCATGACGCCTGACTTCCGGGCCAGGACCCCGACCGGTCGCCGCCGAGAGACCCGGGCTTGCTGAGGTCTGCCCGGGTGGACAGGGGAACCCTCCGGAGAAATTTGAGGCAGCCGCTCAGGGAGAGAGCGGCGCACCAAGGACCCCGACGGACCCACCATCGACGACGGGCGTGTCCTCGAGGAGCGCGTAGTGCGCGAGAGGCGCGCACCACATCCCTGCCACCACCACTCCACCCCGCACGCGCCATCCATCAAGCGCAAATTAGCGCAGCGCAGTGCGCGAAGATTTTGGCAACCGCGAAGCGCCTGGACCAATCAGCGACCGGAACGAAGGATTCCGGAGTGATCGCCCGGAATTCTATGTCTAGCCGGACCCCAGGAGCTCCGGCCTTCTTCGCCCACGGACCGTCGGACCGGACGCATCTCGACAGCCGTTTCCCTGTAGTTTCCTGTTTCCTGTACTTTCTGGACTGTCTGAAGGAAGCCCCACGTCGCAGACCCGGATCATCACCTCGAGGAGCGAAGCAGAGACGGAAAGGTAGCTGGCGAGCGGCGGCAAAAGCCCGACCTAAAGTAAGTGCCTTTATCTGAGCGCGCGGGAAGCCCTTTTGTAAAAGTTTGGTAATTAGCGAAATAGATTTTCTGAGTCGTGTCCATCGCGAATTGGTTTCGGATAAATGGCTTTCCTCTTTTTCTGATGCGGATTCTCTGTTTTTTCGGGAAAATTAGTAGCCCGGGTTATCAAGCGACTTTAGTCCGCGCCGGAAGATTTAGTGTCGCGTAAGTCGCGTGCCGGCGACAGGGCTGGGAGTCGTGTAGGCGGCAGGTCGCAAAGAATTGTGCGGGCGAGCAGTTTTGGAGAAAATCGGACATAAGTCTCGTGCCGCGGCCGGGTTGGGAGTCGCGGAGGCGGCCTTTTCGCGTCCCGCGCGGGCGAGCAACCGAATCGCGTTCATGGGGGGTTGAGAATCCGCCGGGTGGAAATTTAGAGGAAAATGAAAGTCCCGGTCGCGATTAGCTTGTCGAGTAGATCCTAGGCTCCCCGGGCTAAGGCCTATGTCGGTTCCGAAGTTGTCCGCCTTTCTTTTGAATTGTGAAGAAGTTGTCCGCCTTTTTCTGAATTTTGAGGAAATTGTCCGCCTTTTGTTGAATTTTGAGAAAGTGTTCGCCTTTTTCCGCCGTTTCTCTGATTTCGTGAAATTGTTCGTGTTTTTCTAATTTTGCGGAAGTCGCGAGAGATTCTCTGAAAATTCGAATCGTTTATAGTAAAGTGTTACGGAAATCAACCTTGAGTGATTTCCAGTCCCTTGCGAATCGCGTAATATTTTATTGTCGAGTCACTTTTGAGTCGTTGCGTCGTGATATTTTTCTGTTTCTTTTTCTGAGTTCACCGCGGTCGGAGGCGAAGAAGCCGCGCGGCAACCGCATGGTCGCCCGTGTCGCGTTCCGTAAGCGCAGGGCGTAAGTCCCGACTTTTGGCGTAATTTTTCTCCGCTTATCGGAAAAGTTCAACTCATTTTTAGCGTAATTTCGGTAGGTTGTACGCCTTCTAATGTTTATGGCGCCATTAAAAATTTCGAGCGTATTCCAATATATCTAACGTCATTCAATATTTCGAGCGAGTGTTTGATATTTCCGGTCGCGTAATTAGTATTTGTGCTTATGCTTATTTTGCGTATCAATTTGTTATTAACTTGGCTGATTTTTCTGTGTTATCTTAATTTCCCTGAAATTGGTTTCTTGTACCTCATACTATTTTACCAGTTGTATTTGAAGTCTGATATTTCTTACCTTTCCGTTTCGAGGCCGGAAAATGTCCCGACCTTAATTGCCTGTGTATCTGATATAGCTATCGACGAGCGAACAGCGAGAGACTAGTTGCGAATAATTCCGAAACTATTGAAATTAGTCCGAAATTTATCAAAGTTATATTTCAGAGTCATTTAAGAGATACGTAGAATTGAACCCTCCCTTTACGAATATTTCGGGGACTAGTTAAATTAGCCGAATTTATCGAGTATCCAGACTCGACCCCTTCTCTTATTTCGTTAATTTCTATTACCTCACCTCGTGTTATTTCCTACTTTTCTGGGAGAGATTTTCTCTTAATTCTCGACCGAGTTTGGTCCTATACCGCCTCTGTAAATAGGACGGGCTATTTTGGAAACCCACTAGAAATCACCCATTATTCTTTTAATTAAAGCGTTATTTTCTAATTATTTGAGCGTTGAGTTAATTAATTGCCGGTCTGACAATTTCCCCTTTTCCTTTTCACTTTCCGTCCTTGAGTCAGGATAAAATAGTAATGTCGAGTTAAACGTAGTGTTTCGAGGATTTGTCCGATAGAGTTCCTTATCTCGCCCTCTCCGAATTTGGCGGGTGCGCTCTGAGCTAGCCGGCTGCGCCACACTGGTCATCCAAGCCAAGGGCCGGCCGAGAGACGTTTCGTGTAGATTTTGGAATTAGTTTTGTGGAAAATTTTGAGAATCGGCTTCCGGGGTAGGCCTGGCGCCCAAATTTTGGCAATATTTGTGGAGTCTACTCGGAGAGTGTCCTGGCAGACTCCGAGGACTCGTGAGTAGAGTTTCTGGTAGCCTCTCGAAGGGTCCCAGTGGGCTTCAGGAGGGTGAGCGATAGTGCAGGCCCCGCTCGAAGCGACCGAGCGAAGGTGATGCGCGCAAGAGGCCGAGGTGCAGCGGGCCTGGGCAAGGGGTAGATAGACCTGGGTGTACTTGCCACGTCACAATATATAACGAACACGTAACACAGTTTATTCATTTCATCTCCTCCTTTATTGATTAAATTGCAAAAATTAAATAACAAGTGATCTCAGCTTTCCTTACAATGTAAAAGTGCATTAAATTGCTGCATTGTATTTAAAATTGTTTAATAATTATCATTATGGGATTTAAATGTTCTGCAGCCCTAATAGACATAATGAAACTTGCTATGAAATAGAAAAAAAATTAAGCTTTCCCTTTTTCAACTTAAGTTTTGAATAAACACCTTTATGCTCAAATGCTTAAAATGACTGATGTTACGGTTTTCTCAGAACTAATGGGTGGGGGTGGGGAATATATGGGCCTGCATGTACAGTGTAGCTATAATTAACACAGGCTCCTACACGGTCCTAGTTTACGTTTCCCGAGCTGGAAAACGTCTTATTCTATAATCGGGTAGGTTGGTCGCGGAGGCTAACAAGGGAACATTCCCAAGTGTCCGCCTCCGATCTTGTTGAGTTTCATATATGTTGAAGAACACAAAAATCTAAGAGACACGTGTTTTTTTATATTTGCAATGGTCCACAATTAAGGGGTGAAACAACCCCCCTAGTTTAGCGAAAAATCGGGTTTTTAAATATTTTTCGTAGGAGCAGTGGAGGGATTTCGACGAAACTTTGCATAAACGTATTTTGTATAAGGACGATGACAACACAATATTGTTCAACAATGTTGCACCCCCTCAAGGGGGTGAACTACCCTTCAGGTGACATTTTTTTGTATTATCCATTAAACAAGCACTGCTACTTAAGTTCCACTTACGTGATGTGATTGCTCGCAGAAAATTAAGAAATACGTGTTTTTTTGCTTTTTGCCAATAAACATTTACACATCGGTTGTAAACAATGAATGTAGGTGGTATTAGGGTATATCCCGATTACCTTTATTGGGTTATATCGTGACCAATTCATTGTACATAAGTCGTGTCAACGTGGTAATTCTTCAAAATGTCATTGACTTTGTGTATTTGATACATAATAACGGATCTCGATAGTTTTTTAACAACTTTAATTATATAGTATGACGTGGCAGGTTCCTGCAGTCACAAGTCGGAGCGGAGCGGAAACGGTGAGTATCAAAGCATTTGTTAAATTCTTTTCAGCATCGTTGGCGACGCTCAGGGCTTCCAGGAACAATGAATAATTGTAAGTAACGACGATTTATGTATCTGTATTGTTAAGTTAACATTAAATAAAGCCGCGTCGAGGAGGGGTGTTAGGAGAGGTGCTCCCAGTTATCGGGCAATTCGCTATTTTCGGCGGTGCGTGGGCCTTTAATTTGTGTGCCGCGAAACTCTTCCCGACACCTAATGTGGGTCTAGTTAATCAGCTAGCGCCCAACGGTTTCGTGGACGCCGGAAAAATTCGGTAGGGGGTTTTTCGTAATTCGGGCGATCCGGCCGACCCTCGGAGCTCATTGTTCTGGATGCTCCGAGCGCTACTGGTGCAAGTGTACCGTGTCACGCAGATCATCCCGCTGCCGTTCTCGCCTACGACGCACGCTACCGACCCGCCCGCTCCGGACATATTAGGGTGAGTAAACCCAAGTTGGGATCACGTTGAGTTTGTTTCTGCTCTAATCAATTTATAATTGTTCGGAAAGTACACCTCCTTGACGCGTGCCTCCTGCTGACCCGTGCTTTCGCGCGCCCCGCAACCGGCGGCCTATCGCGGGCGCCGGACGTGTAATTAATATGTAACTCGCGCTTCTGCCCGGCTAGCTCTCATGCGCTTTATGTGAATGTTTTGTGATAGTGATCTCGCGATTTTGGAGGTAGGACTGGCTGCTCCCGGAGTCGGATTTGATAGGCCATGGACCGAGCGGAGCCCGGTAGAGCGATGTGCTCAGAAGGGTTTGCATCGCAGCCCGTCCCGTGGGCTCCCGTCTTTTAGTATTGTGCCGACGGGATCCCGAAGTCTGTCGTCTTACATGTCGTTAGTCGCGTCTCCGCTACTGTAATAAGGAAATGAAATAAAGAGATACCGCGCCGCGCCTGTGGAAATTCCGCTTTCGTGTTTTTTCGTTGTTTGTTTTAATGATTTATCCTTCCGGTATCGTTCGCGCTTAAATCGGATCTCGAACCCCGTGCCGTGGATAGTCGCGAGGACATTGACGGGGCTGAGTGGCTGGTGATATCGGGGCCGTCTCCTGTCCTGCGGCGTTGCCCTCGCCGGGAACCCGCGGCCGCGGCGCGCGTCCCACATCTAGCGCCCTAATACAAATAAAAGCGGTCCTGCGGCTGACCCCGCGGAGTGACGATCAATCTGCGGACCCCGATCCTCCTCCAGTTTGCCTAGCACGCCCTCGTTGAAGGAAAGTCGCGCTGCAATAGTTTCATAAATTCTGTATTTTAATTCTATAGTTAACAAGAGATCTGAATGAACCCGAGAACAAAGATTGGTTGCATTTGGCGCATAATAATTGATTTCAGTTGTTCTGTCACCGGAGCGGGGAGGAGTTTCTCTGGCAATCAAAAAGGTATGTCACGGGTACGGACTTTTCGATTTTCTTCCTTCCCCGAGATGACCGTGTCTACGAACCGTCGATGAAAGAGGAGGACCTAGCTGGCCGAATTCCGACGAGGTCCCCCGAAATCGGTTCGAGCGGGGCGCGGGGAGGGCCAACCGTCGGCGCTGGTGACCCTCGAAACGTAAACAGAGCGACCGAGAAGAGTCTAGTCGACTCTAGCTCGATCGCTCGAATATTCTCATTACACCGTTTACCTAATCAAACAGCGGAAACTATAGCGTGGAACATTTTAAATAAATGGTTTTTGCGATTCAACGCTTCTAAAGTAATTCTTACTGACCAAGGTGCCAATTTTACGAGTCAACTAATAGGACAGCTAACTGATCTGATGAAGATAGAATTAAACCATACAATAGCTTTTCGGCCAAAATCCAATGGATCATGAGAGAGAGCACATGCTGTAATTGAAGATTTCCTAAAAGTTCAATTAGCAATAAATGGTGACAACTCAATGGTGTCTGTATCTACCAGCCGTCCTTTATACGTACAATACAACAGTCATAGACGGGAATAAGACCTGACGAATTAGTATTTGGTAAGGAACCCCCTCTAATGGATTAGTTTATTAGTTATTGGACGAAGAACGACCTACTTATTGTGATTCAGTCGAAAGAATACAAAGTTACATACACAGATTATGGCAACGAGCTGCCAGCTCACTTGAAATGAGCAAACAGAACAAAAAACAATTTGACAAGACTGTAAGACCCCTAACTTTTGAATCTGGGGACTGGGTTTGGGTTAAAGATGAAGGAAGGGACAAACTAGCAGGATTTAATATTCCCTGATTAGGACCTTATTTAGTAAAAGCGGTACCTAACAAAACTAACGCTTTAGTAACTATTAGAAATAAGGATCAACTAATACATTTAAATCCTTTGAAGTATGCTAATACGTGTTCTATTTTAGAATCGTCTGCCTAATAGGCATAGACCAACCTTGGAGTTATTCAAGAATCAAATGACGAAGTACTTGTTTTCCATCGACCTGTTAAAGAAGTTCTGAATGTACAATGTGACCCGATGGGAACAACTCGTCTTTATCATCGCCGGTGGAAAACTTTGTTGCGTTTGGATCTACAGGAATCCACAAAATTGAAACCACGGTTGGCAATGTTCTGAAGAAACGAAAACCACAACCGAACAAAACAATTGAAAGCATCTTTCTTCATATTCAAGAGCGATTCGTACGTGAGTCGAAAGAAAAGCGTACCTTATTTGCTAACCTAGGTTATTTGCCTGAAAGAAGAAATAAGCGAGGATGGTTAAATCCTACCTGCGATTTAGCAAATATACTATTTGGAACGCTCAGCCAAACGGACGCGAATCATTATAATACCGAAATCGACAAGCTTTATCAAAATAATAATAAAAAAATTACGAATTTAATTGAAAAGGAAACAACAATTATAAAAGGTCTAGTTTGTAACGGAGAACGGGGGGATCTAGTTTGTAACGGGGAACGGGGGTTGGGTCCAGAGAGAACACGCGGTTAATGCATTGAGGAACAAATTTATTAATTGAACTCAGCCTACGTTCTTAACCTAACCAAGCCTTGTATTCTACTCTATGTATAATACATTTTCGGGTACCGTGGGTGGGGGGGGGAGGGGGGGTTGAGTTGGTACGCAACGGTTTGTAGTTGTAGTAAATATTCTGTAATTGATTGGTTTCGGTTTTGTGTGTAAGTTCGATCTTTTTGTTCCAGGATGTTCATATAGTCCGGTCGCACCACTGTTTCGCATTACCTTTAAGTAATATGAAGATGATATCTAATAATTGGTTATCTGTTAGTGAGTAACTATGCTCTAGTTGACGTATTGTGTTGAGGAAAGTAACGTAAGTTTTCATGTGCTTGTCTTGAATGTGATTTCCCATGTGTTGATTATGTGTATAGGGGATTTATCATATAGTTGTTGTGGGGGGGTGTATGTTTAGTAGTTTGGGGATGGTTGAGTCCAATGAGTTGCAATGTTTGCACGTCTAATTTTTGTTCGCATGGTGTGTCTGTGAAAATTCTGTCGCGAGATGGTTGGGGTTGTGTGGATAGTGTATGTGTATGTTTGTCGGGTTGTCGTAGGTAGTGTTGAATAAAGTCTGTGTATAAGAATATCTTGTGGGGGAGTGTATTGTGTGTGTGAAAGAAGGCTTAGGTGTGTAGTGGGTGGTGGAGCGTTGTCGCCTGAGGGTATTGTGATATGTTCGTTCTGCCTTATACGCCGTGTTCTTTTGTAGTATTAGGGGTGTCGGTTTCTGCTTGTTGGGTATTGAGGAGGCCTATTTCCAGTGGGATGAAAGTTCGTCGTCAGTATTGTTTTATTTCTAGTTGAAATTCTAGTGTGTATTGTTCAAGGGTATCTTGTAGGAGTTTAATTTTTTGTTAAAAGTGTACATTTTTCGCGTGTCAATGTGCTAGCGGTATCGCGGTCTGACTGTGTTGTTCCTGTGTTGTCTGTGTCGAGTGGTGCATTAAATGATTGTTTCGCATGTAATGTTGAGTCTGTACTTTGGTCTGTTCGGTAGTTATCGCAACGTCGGATTGTACCGTGCTGTTGTCGTGTTCCGTCCCGGTCTCTATGTCGTTCTGTGTTGTGGTTTTTTTCTGAGCAGGTACCGTCCGTGTCCGTTAACATTGTATTCCTTCATTTTTCGTTTTCCGTATGATATTATATGTACTGATCTTCTATTTCTACCCTTACTCTCCTGGTCTATTAATATCTTTTGTGACTACTACTATCCTTCTACGAGCATGTTCTCCTATTTTATTTAACTCTCTAACTCTTGTCTGTATTTTTTTTCTTGTTTCTACTGTGTTTCTTGCTGTGTAAGGAAAGGAGGGGTGACAGGTCGTGGGTCAGTTTGCCGCCAGTTTGTTATAGGGAAAGTGGTGGGGGGGAACGATCAAGGTCGAGAGAGAACACATGGGTAATGCGTCGAGGAATAAATTTATTAATTAAACTTAGCCCACGTCCTTAACCTAATTCAATCCTCCCTTACTTACAAGGAATGTTCTCCAAACCGGAATTTCAGAAAATATTGAAACGGGGGATATTTAGGGCGCGCCTAGGAGAGTCATAATTTTTTTTTTCAGCGGAAAATCATTTTAAAGGGATGAAATCATCACTTAACCCTTTGTACTCCGCGCCATCCCATCTAGACTTAAAATGTCCTCTTGGAGGGGACAACGGAGTGCAAAGGGTTAAACAATATTCGATGTTCAGTTTTCATTTTATTTCTCGCAAACGATGGGAGATATGGCAAAATGTTTCCAATAAAACATAATTCTCTTAATAAGGGTTATTACATGGTAAAATAAAAAATTTAAACAATTGCAAAAAGTTATTGCAAAATTGTAATTAACAATTTTTATCAGTTTGATGTCTTGGTGAAATATTACTGGTCGTTGAAAATATAACAACGCTACAGCTATAATTTATAGGCTCGCGAAGTGTGTATAACATATACTCCTTACGAGACTTCGAAGATTTTTAGATTATTCTAATTCTTCTTCGGATTCATTCCTATTTGAATCAGTGGTGATTGTGGAATTCCTAAAAAAAAATGGATAAAGTATAGAAACTTGTCACACCATGAACATCGAATTATAGCCTGACTGCCGCATATAGAACAACGTGGCGCTTGTATAAAATCCTGCTGACTAAATGCAAATTCAACGGGATTTTCAAAACAATCTGGTCTCTCGTTTAGATATCCGCTCTTGTACTAGGTACAGGCACAGGTATGTAGTTATGTTCTGCACAGGTAAATAATTTGCGATATTTCGGCGATGAAAGTTGGTTATGTACTAAAGATTGTAATTTTATTACATTATTGCGTGTTCGTAAATTGAAGTCGTAATCAGCTAATATAACAATATCAGAGAATCTTCATACGAAGTTTATCCAAATTCGAAATCTGTAAACATCGAGGGGTTGCATTGTCCCTGTTGTTTTCTTAGGTGGTGTAAGTATTTCAACATCTCTACAAGCTGGTATAATTTCGTTTAATGAAGATTAGCAATGACCTGTTCACGAATCTACTTGTTACACACTACGAGGTCCGGTATTTGGTAAGTACACTTATGTAAGCCATTCATGGAAAAGTGCCGTTGTTCATTTTTCAGAAGTTGATGCCGCGAGATAAACATTCGGTGGTTGGAGTAAACTTTCTGCAACTAGCGGTCCAAAAGTTCCACTTTGTTCTTTCCATACAATGAATAATGGCGAAACCAGTTTACCCGAAGCAGATATTATAGGAAGTATGGTATAACTATAGGTGATAGCAGATAAAGACTGTGTACTACACCTTCAACAGTTTTTGATCCTTGCATAGCTGATGTTCGACCAGAATGCAATTCCAAAGTGAACCCGCTTTCGTCGACATTAAATATATTATCTAAACCATAGTTTCGTACGTACCGTTTTACACTGTTTACAAAATTTGAAGCAATTTCATCTAATATCGCAGTATCTGTACCGGTTGATCGACTTATAAATTTATTAACTTTCCGGGACACTATTTTATAAGTTCTATTAAAATTCCAAATCCAGTGCTTTGACGCTTTGAAATCCTGCAGTCCTACTTCTTCAATGGCTTGCAATGCCCATTTCGGAAAATCTAAATCGTGAATAATAACACGAGCTTCCGTCTTTTGAAGAGAAATATTCTGTACGTGTACCGAAATTTTCAATCATTTATTTCTTCGCGAACCTCCTTTCTTGACAGTTTCTTCCCGTCTAATTGCATGTAAGAGAAATAATATTCTTGTAGTGTTTTCAGTCATGAAATCAAGATATTTCATTATATTTCCTTATCTGTATAATTGCAGCAAAGTTTTGACTTTCTAAAATTTTGGTTTTACTGCCTCCACAGAATATCTTTTCCTTTTTCCACTTTTCCAGTAAGCAACTGCTTTCTCTTAGAATTCTAAATCCACTATACCCCCTTCTTCCGGCACACATGAGTCGCCCTCAATTTCAATAGTTTTTAACATTTCTTCGCGCGTTGGTGGTATTATATCATCAACAAATTCAATTGAATGCGGTCTATAAGATTCTAAAAATTCCAGGATCACGTCGTTTTCAATGGAAAACGATGTATCTTATTGACTTCTTCTAACCACATCGTTCAAAAAATCATGTAATTCCGTTTCATGACTATTAAGAAATGTTTGCGAATAGTGTGTAACACCGTATGTTTTCATCAGCAAAAGAGCAACAGTTACAGGGTTTACTAAAACCATTTTCATAAATGATTGATGCTCTACACTACACTCTTTAGAACTGACAATGTCGCGAAAAATCCAGTACCTATACCCATAACTCATATTATCTTATGGGATTAGTAATACAAATAAGATAACAGTAGCCACAATAATACGATATGCAATGATGAGTGCTTTGCGCAACGGGAATTGATGTACATTTGTCATTCCAATTGCGACATGTGAAAAATCAAGTTTGCCGTTCTGTTTTATCCGTGGATAAGTCACAAGTATCATATATATTTTCACTTATATTATTTGACAATTATCATATGTTTTACAGGTTTAATAGATTTTGTTCAATATGAATTGTTACGTATTACGAAATTAGTTAGTGTCACAAATAGTGTATCGAAACCATACTAAGAAAATCCGAAAACTGTTTGTCCTTAAGAAGGGGTTTTCCACAATTAACGGTGAATTTCACTAATAAAAAAAATGGTGTCGAGCCTACGTTGTTATATTTTCAACGCACAGTAATATTTCACAAAGAAACCAAGCTGATAAAAATTGGTAATTAGAATTTTGCAATAACTTTTTGCAATTGTTTAAATTGTTTAATTTTTTTTTAACCATGTGATAACCCTTAAGTGAATTATGTTTTATTGGAAACATTTTGCCGTATCTCTCATCGTTTGCGAGGATAGTTTTTAGGGGATGATTTCACCCCTTTAAAATGATGTTCCGCTGAAAAAAAAAAATTGTGACTCATCGCTTTATACATCCCCCAAGTTTCAAAATTTTTTGAATTTCCCGGTTGGGGAACTTCCCTTGTTAGTCCTACTTGAGTGGGTACCGAGATTTGGCGGTGGGGCCACGTGGCAGTAGCCGGGATGGGGGACCAGCGTCGAGTCGGGCTCGGCGGTCCGACTCTCGGCTAGGCGGTCGGCGTGGCGCCCCACGAACGGGGGGTGGGGGAGGGGGTGGGTGGGTAGGGGCTTCCTCTGGCCTCGGGACGGTTCGCTCTTTCGATCGAAGCACTTAGGGGTTACAGCGGAGAACACAAGTGACTTTTCTTAGGTCTGTTTCTCTAGCTCTATTCTCCGGGGTTGCTGCGCGTCATTCTGCTCGGTCCTCGGGCCTCTCTAGGTTCCTCCGGCTGAACTTGGCTGCGCCGGAGCATTAGCGTCGACACCTGGTCGCTCGCTCGGCGTAATGGCGCGCCGTTTGAATCCCGTGACGGTTCATCCGTCACATAGTTAAAGATAATTCAAAATTCGCAGAAAAAATTATTGTACGAGGTCTGTTAGAAAAGTATCCGACTTTTGGCCGGGGAAAAAAAACTGGCTTACCTGAAGCGTTGGACACCTAATCACTCTCAAAGTAGTCCCCTTGGGACTCCACACACTTCTCCCAGCGGTGCCGCCATTATTGGAAGCATGCCGAAAAAGCCTCTTTCGGAATAGATTTTAGCTCGGCTGTCGTTGCTGCCATAATGTCCTCTCTTGTCTGAAATCGCGTTCCTTTCAACGGCCTCTTGAGTTTGGGGAACAGCCAGAAGTCGCAGGGGACCATATCAGGAGAGTAAGGAGCCCGTTGAAGCACAGGAGTCTGGTTTTTCGCCAAAAAAGTCTGAATCAAGTGCGAGGAATGTGCTGGAGCATTATCGTGATGGAGGCGCCAAGTTCCCGTTGACCACAAGACCGGTCTCTTGCGTCGCACAACATCACGTAGGCAACGGAGGACATACCTGGAGTACTCTTTGGTGATTGTTTGACCCTGTGGTCCGTACTCATGGTGTACCACACCGCGGGAATCAAAGAAAGCAGTCAGCATCACTTTGACGTTGATTCGCACTTGGTGGGCCTTCTTTGGTCTTGGTGACGAGGAATGCTTCCACCATGACGACTGGGATTTGGTTTCTGGATCGTATCTGTACACCCAGGACTTGTCACCAGTGATTATGGTGTTCATGAAGTCGGAGTCACTGTTTGCGGAGTCCAGCATGTCCTGTGAGATTTCAACACGAAGTTGCTTTTGCTCCGCCGTCAGTAGCTTTGGCACGAATTTTGCCGCCACTCTCTTTATGGCCAAATCTTCGGTCACAATGGAATGTGCCGAAAAAGTGCTGATGCCCACCTCTTGCGCAATTTCTCGGATAGTCACACGACGGCCTCTCATCACTACAGCGTTCAATTTGGCAATGACTTGGTCATTTCGGCATGTTGATGGCCGACCGGAGCGTGGCTCGCTCTCCACCGATGTGCGGCTGTCTTTAAACCGATTGTACCACTCCTTAATCTGTGTAATGCCCATAGCATCGCCACCGAAAGCCGTCTGAATCTTCCGAATGGTTTCCACCTGGCTGTCGCCCAGTTTCTGGCAAAATTTGATGCAGTCGTTCCGTCATTTCCCTTGCAATAAAAAACCGACGCGAGCACTACACACTACCTCACTCAAATGCTGCTTGCCACCAACTGACGCTATCGACAGGCGGGAAAAAATTGACGCATGCGCACGAAAGTTCAACGTCGGCTCATGAAAGCGTGCTTGATTCAAATCCATCAGGTTTTCGCAAAAAAAAAAAAAAATAAGGTCAGATACTTTTCCAACAGACCTCGTATACTCGAACACCACAGGAAAAGAATGTAATGTGTTGAGTCAATTAGAGGCCAGTGATCATTCTTTTATCTTTGCAGTTTAATTGAGTGAGGTAATTAACGAATACACTGAAGCAATTAGTCACTTAAGAATTATTGTTGTAAACGGATTAAATGGTACGGTTGACCCAACGTTACTAGATTCCGAAACATCATAGCAAATTTAAAGTCTAATTGGAACCAGATTAGGATCTAATAGAATGCTCTTCTCTACCACAGAGGATCGAGTCCATAAATTCCTAAAGTTCTGTCAAATTAATGTTCTCATACTCAGTAAAACTGGTTTATGTTTCGAATTAACAATTCCAATTGTTGAAGAGGAATTCTACATGCTTTAGCAAATGGTACACGTTCCGAAGATGAATAAATATTTATGTTTAATGAGCATCACAGAGCGTTATGTATTAATCGATAAGGATACAAGATATTACAGTCACTTGAATGAACACGAAATATTTAATTATAAGAATGTTTATGGTATTAGACTTTGCGAAAGGCATAGCCCATCATATAGCGAAATGGTACAGGATCCTTGTTTAAGCCAAGCAATACACTCTCTACCGAATGATAAAGAATGCAAATGTAATAGGTAGAACAAATCCGAATTGGGTGCAGTTCTTCTCTGGTCAAGAATGGCTGCGTATCATCCCGAAAGTTTACACATTTCATGTCCAAATTATAATATGGTAATTACTTAAAGAAGTTCAAATAATAATTTAGTTAAAATAAGACAAGGATGCGAAGGTTGAACCTTATCTGTGGTATTGTTTTTATTAGAAGAAATTTCAACTACTGAAAAGTTTCATTTAGATATGGGAATAAGACCTGTAAAAATTCAAGAGATAAATGATACCATATTAAAGTACGCTAGGATACCTACACTTGGGTAAGGTATTGAATTTACCGATCAATTTTCAGGAAATCAGTAAACCCCAATGAAATTGTAAGACAAGCAAATGATATCTCCACACACGTAAGACAAATCTTTAGGAACGAAAGTCTATGGACTAGCGCTTTCAACTATTAATGGCGGAGGAAATCAAGTAATGAATTCGACTATTCTGCCTGATCGAGATTTTGCTGCAGAGCAATCTGAAATACTAGGAACTGACACTCTAATTATTCTGAATCAACCAAACACGAAAAAGCGAAGATTAAGCCAAAAGCGAGGAGAGTTCAATTGCGGCCCATAGAATAAGGAAAACTTTATTCATTATTAACGAACAAACTTTTTTTTTATAAGAAAGGGGTTGTAATGCCGTTATTTAGAGATAGTCTAAAATTTCCTAAATGCATGGCTTCCTAGAACTACATGGCGTCTGAAGACACCGTGAGAAGAGATCTCGACGTCCGCGGGAACGGAGTCCGGTAACGATGAGAAAGGACGGTTGTCCCCGGCGCCACGAAAACAAGAAGCCCTTATTCCTACGAGAAACCTTATTGAACTTAAAATTAAGTCAGTCCTAGCCTAGACCCCGAACCTGTAGGAACACAGAGCTAAAACGTGGACATTGTGCGTAACAAAAACTGGGTCCTTGGCCAAGAAAAGGTTAATGATTCTTTGAGAAGAATCTCACCACCTTCCGCGGCATAACAATACGCCGTCATTGCCTTCAATTACAGGGGTCAGTGCCGGCATTTGGCCCCTCCGATACTCCTCCGCAATTTAGGGAGCCAGGCGCGTACATGCGCCCGCGGAATTCAGGAGCCCGGTCATCACAATGACTAGTTCGAGCCGGCGGGACCTTGCAGGCCGTCTGACCTACTTCTCACAAGGAAACATTCCCAAGTGTCCGCCCCCGATCTTATTGATTTTCATATATGTTGAAGAACGCAAAAATCTAAGAGATACGTGTTTTTTTTATATCTGCAATGATCCACATTTAAGGGGTGAAACAAACCCCCAATGTTTGGCGAAAATTCGATTTTTATAACAATTTTCATAGAAGCAATGGAGGGATTTCGACGAAATTTGGTATAAACGTATTCTGTATAAGGATGGTGAAAACACAATATTGTCCAGCAATGCTACAACCCCCCAAGGGGGTGAACTACCCTTCAGGCGACATTTTTTTCTAATATCTATTAAACAAGCACTCCTACTTAAGTTCCACTTACGCCATATTATTGCTCACAAAAAATGAAGAAATACGTGTTTTTTGCTTTTTGCCAATAAACATTTACACATCGGTTGTAAACAATGAATGTAAGTGGTATACGGGTATATTTCGACTAGCTATATTGGGTTATATCGTGACCAATTCATTGTACATAAATCTTGTGAACGTGCTTATTCCTCAAAATGTCCTTGGTTTTCATAGCATGCAATTATTTATAAATAAATTTGAAAAAAAGTTTAAGAGACTAAAATAGTTTCGCAACAGATCCGATGACGCAGTCATCACCCGTTTCCAACTAGTAATACAATCTCCTTGGTGAAACGGTAAAATTGGATTTTTACTGTTTTTACGATAATAGAGTTAGCGATATTCGTAAATAATTGCATATTATGAAAACCAACGACATTTTGAGGAATTAGCACGTTCACAAGATTTATATACAATGAATTGGGGTCACGATATAACCCAATAAAGCTACTCGGAATATACCCGTATACCACCTACATTCATTATATACAACCGATGTGTAAATGTTTATTGGTAAAAAGCAAAAAACACGGATTCTTCATTTTATGTGAGTAAGCACATCGCGTAAGTGGAACGTAAGTAGGAGTGGTTGTTTATTAGATATTACAAAAAAATGTCGCCTGAAGGGTAGTTCACCCCCTTGGGGGGGTGTAACATTGCTGGACAATATTGTGTTTTCACCGTCCTTATATGGAATACATTTATGCCAAGTTTCGTCGAAATCCCTCCACTGCTTCTACGAAAATTATTATAAAAACTGAATTTCCGCTAAACTTTGGGGGGTTGTTTCACCCCTTAAATGTGGACGATTGCAGATATAAAAAAACACGTGTCTCTTAGATTTTTGTGTTCTTGAACATATATGGAAATCAATAAGATCGGGGGCGGACACTTGGGAATGTTTCCTTGTCAGTTCCGTGACGGCAACTCGGCCCTTCACAGCACGGCAGAGCTAGGGGGTTCGGGGACCAGAAACGGTATGGGTGAGGGGTCGGACCAGAATCACTGTGGAACGAAAAAATTAGATATAATGAAATCAAAGACACG
Source organism: Orussus abietinus (assembly GCF_000612105.2). Classification (NCBI taxonomy): domain Eukaryota; kingdom Metazoa; phylum Arthropoda; class Insecta; order Hymenoptera; family Orussidae; genus Orussus; species Orussus abietinus. The sequence goes on along the minus strand of NW_019394417.1, from coordinate 9,748 downwards.
AAGTAGTGTGTAAACAATCTCTTCGGGTAACTCTATCGTATAATTAAATCCTTAAGAAGCTTAATGATATAGACCGACCCGACTCCACACACAGAGACCGATCTCAGGGCACAACGCCTTCCAACAAGAATCCTATTCATGGCCCGCAAAGGCGTCTCGATAAAGGCCCTGTGTTCAAAGGAAACCAATGTATATGCGATGATGCCGCTAGTCCGCGGAAGGATCTATCACCTTTCGCCCACTCAAAGCTTGCCCCGTGACAGTCACGAGAACGGTGATAAAGTGTCAAACGGTAATGGGCTCGAATTACGGGAATGGGCGAAAGTCTTTTCCCGACGTAGAAACAATTTCATAAAAAAATGCACGGAAATCGAAAGTTAACGATAACGGCGTGATGATAGTAAGCCATGCGACGGAAAGGATGGCTGCCGCGCGAAATAGGTGTGTCCACGTGTGGTCGTCAAGCTTCTGCTGGATTTGCGTGCAATACGGCAGGAAGGGTGTGAATGGAAACAGTATAAAATAGCGGTAGGACGTCGAGAATCGGTACGGAACAGGACGAAATGGCTGCGCCGACCAGAAGAGCTTCGACTACAGCAACCCGGAAACGAGCGAGCACGTAGCGGGTACAAGATGAGGCTATCTGGATTCGTTAGGGTTCACCGATGCTGTGCTGCGGCCTGCCTCGCTGTCGCTGGACTACTTCTCGAGATGGTACGGCGCCCTTTCGGGAAACAGGAACAATACGGCACTCTTCGGGAACGGGAAACGGCGAGCTAGCTGTGGCTTCAGCGACGGCCCCTTAGGGAATTTTTTCTCTTCCCAGCGCTGTTCTTCTTCTGACGGCGTCGGAAGGATCTAGCCCACTTGCTCCGCCCTGCCATCTCTAATGACAGGCTAGCGTTAATCGACCTCCTAATCAACGGAGTCGCGATGGCTACTAGATCATCGTACAATGATAGTAGGATCCTCTCCTCGGAAATCGCTTTGCTTATCCTAAGGCTGAAAATGATAGGATCGCGCGCCACTATGCCTTGCTCCTCTTCGGAAGCACAGCTTACCACCAAAATAACAAAATACAAACATTAACAAATCTCTTAATCTAAGAGATTTCCGCCTCGAATTCCAAACATTCTTTTGTAACTGGCGAATCCGGCCACGTCACAAACTATAAGTTAATTCCATTATTGCATTTATAAAAAATTTGATGTCAAATATGTAATGTTTCATAGTACAATTTATGTTAACAATTTGGATAAAATTCTGCTTTTAGGATCACGGATGAAGGTTCAAAGGACATGTGAGAATAAGAATGGCACTGTTCAACATAGTGGTGAAAAGTGTGTAGTAGTATAGAGTCGAGGTTCGCGGAAGGAAGGAAGGAGAGAACGAAAGTGCAGGTAATAAAAACAAGGTACATTTAAGAGATTTTGAAAAAAAAAGAAACAAACAAAAAACAGGCTACTAGGAGACGAAATCAAGAGCGGAGATTGGAAGAAGTGTCCTGAAGAATTAAAAAAGGGATGAAGAATGCGAAGAGCGGGATAGGGGGAGAAAGCAGAAGAGAAATGCATAAGGAAAAGCGGGTAGAGATAGACTTGATAAAAGAGGTGGGAAACCTCAAGCATAATAGATGTAGAAGAGGAAGCATGGAGGACGAAAGAGAGACGCAGATGAATGGAAGGATAATAATGGGTGAAGGTATGGGGATAAAGTAAAAACGAGTAAATTTCGATTGATGTGAGAGGAAAAAAGGGATGTAGATTGAGTTGGAGTGAAGGGAAAACGATGGAACACGTACTAAAACTCGGTAGAAATACAGCAATAAGAGAGTGAGAAGTAGAAATGGTAATGAACAAGGGAGGTAAAGGATTAGATGAAAATATTAAGAGAGATAAACGGGATGAGGATGGAGAAAGAGAAGGAAGATAAAGAAGAATTGAAGACAGGAAGTTGAGAAAGTATAATAGTGAGAAGGAACAGGGGTAAGAAGAAAAGATAAGGAAAAGGAGCGGGGCAGAAGGGAGACGACGGAAGCAAAAATGAAGAATTGCTAGAAGGGAATGTTACCATTCGGAAAAGAGATTTTGGAAAGTGACTCAGGCTATAGTGAGGGATTAAGAGGAAATTATACATCCTTTTCTCTGTGTTCGTTTTCACAGGTACGAGAGCTGGAAGTGAGGAAACTTCGAACCCAAAAATAACTGTACAGGATGTACTTTGAATAACATGAATAAATGATATCGCAGTTGTCCAAAAATATAACTTTCTCTGCGGAGCTAGATTTTTCAATTATTTGTTACAAAAATAAAAATAATTATTAAAAATCCGTACTGGCAGCCCACGAATCTGCCATGGCGGCCCAATATGGCCTGTGTCGTTGCTCGTTCAACGCTTATTGCACTGTTAAGAGGAATCACTAATGAAAATCAAAAAAAGAGCCACGCACAGAAAGTTGTACCCTCGTCAACTTCACTCCATATCACTGGGAACCGCCGTTGAATAGCCAAACTCGAAATTATTGGGTGCGAACGTGCGAAGCTGTCAACGAGGACATTTTCCTCGCATAAAACATGAGCAAATTTACGCTACGAGTGCTAATTGTACTTTGTGCCGTCATGCGCTGTAGAAAATGCGTAGTTGACGACTGGTAGAAACAACCGGCTACATGACCGTACTTGTCGGGGCTCTTGTAGAGTTTTTTTTCGATGCAGTACGTACATACACCGCGAAAACTCACAGAACTTATAAATGTCGAGTTCTTTTGTTGTGTAGTACAATAAATATCTGTTTTCTAGGAATTGCTTACTAACAATGTCTTTATTTCTTTACGTGAAGTATAACATTTTTATCGAGGTCCGGCAACCCTGTGACTCTTACGATCGACGTTCCTGAGATAGGGCTGTTTAATATCAAAATCGCTGTGCCGTGACTTCCAAGGCGCAGCAATTGTGACGTCGCAAGTGTTACCCGTGCTTGCCGTTACGTGGCAGCACAGTCGATTCGAGCTTCTTTGAAACGTACCATTCCCCCGAGTAATTTGTTTTCAGTAAAATACGGACTCGCGAGAAGTACTCGATAAGGAATCACTTAACGTTTCATTATTAAATGACAATGCATAATACTTAAATGTAAATGAGCCGCAGTAAAATAAAAAAAAAAAAGCGACTCAGTCAAAATCTATAACTAGAGAAAATAAAATAACATAACGATACCAAGTCAAGTGAGAAGTATACAGCTAGAAACTGATAAGTTTAGCTTTGTAGATATGATTTGGCCGCTTTTTGAGCCTAAAAACTGCGACTGCTTGATCACGTCCGATCAAGCCCCTAGTAACAAAAATCCAAAAACAAAGAAATTGGACCCTCTCCTCACAGGCATTTACGAACAAAATCCCATATAAAAACTGGACCGAAAAAGCGCACAGGGCTTGTCCGAGACGGTCTGTCGATTACTCTTCTGCTAGACGAATCTCTCAGTCAGTCAGTCCACACTCTGCATGGCTGGGGTTATCTTAAGAGCTGACCGTACCGTTAGTAACATTTGTGCGTTTCGGTACTCCGACATCCACGAGCCAATAATGAGAATAACGACGGCACTGCGAATTCCTGACCAGCGGGAGCATCTTAGGAGGCTTCAACCCTAGGGCACGCCCCGGTTGGAAGGCGTTCACGTGCAGTTCATTGCAACCGGCAGGACGTAGGAGATACGTCACCGGATTTAAAGGCCTCTACGAAGCCACGGTACAGATCCTCTTCAAAAAGCTCCACTCCTTCACTCTTTTACTCTTCATCACTTTCTTTCGAACCCTATTTTAATTTACTAATCCGCAACAGAATTCGGTATTCACCTTCCAATAACGATTACCAAATTCTAACTCCTCGCAATACAAATCGCAACTCATTAGCTGCCCTTGCTGAGTAAGGCAAAGCGCACCTTGTAAGCAAAGAATCTCGCGTCAGCATTCCTCCATTGATACGCGGGCATATGTCGTTACACTTTCGCGTATCGCTAACGCGCAGCCTCCAACGTCCTTGTCTCGTCTCGCAACGATCCGCTTATTACAGCATATCTTATGCGCGCCTCACCCTCACCGACACTGTGTCCCTTCTAATTGTATTACAAATTTAACTGTTCAAATTTAACATAAAATGACGATTTAATTATCAAGAAACCTTAAGATGATATGAATGTGTGATATATACGTACCAAAAAGTCAACATATTTATAAAACTTTTCTCCAAACTGGGGTGCACTGAATTATCTGAAACTTTAACACGTGATTATAGAGACTAACAAGGAAGGTACCTGAGGTGTCCTCCGATTTTGTTCATTTTTAAATATGTTATAGAGGATTAAAGTCTAAGGGATGCGTGTTTTTTTTTCATCGGCGGATAAACACTTTTAGGTGGTAAAATCAGGCTTCAAAGTTGGCCGTGCAACGGGGTGAGTTGCTGTTTCATATAGAAGCACTCGACCGATTTTCATGAAACAACCGTCAAAATGTAGGGAATAAAGAATTATGAAACATGCATTTGGAATTTTTCGACAAAATTCATTTTTAAAGAGTGCGCCACCCCCTTGAATACTTCTTTTACCCCTTACGCGAGCAGTAAATGCTCTGTCCAAATGAAACTTGGTTAATTTATAGACCAGAACAATACAAAAAAAGTTTCATTTGGGTAGAACAATTACAGCTCGCGTAAGGGGTAAAAGAAGTATTCAAAAGGGTGGCTCACCCCTTAAAAATGATTTTTTTCGAAAAATTCCAAATGCATGTTTCATAATTCTTCATTCCCTACATTTTGACAGTTGTTCCATGAAAATCAGTCGAGTGCTTCTATATGAAACAGCCAACTCACCCCCTTGCACGGCCAACTTTGAAGCCTGATTTTACCCCCTAAAAGTGTTTATCCGCCGATAAAAAAAAAACACGCATCCCTTAGACTTTAGTCCTTTATAACATATTAAAAAATGAACAAAATCGGAGGGGACACCTCAGGTACCTTCCTCGTAAGGAAGAATGTGCTACTAGTGAAATTTAATTTTTCGAAACATTTTGCATTTATCTCGGACAAAAACCAAACAAATATTTTTTTTTTCGGAAAATGAAATTTCACGGGCAGCATATTCTTCCTTAGAGCCTCCATAATCACGTGTTAAAGTTTCAGATAATTCGGTGTAGCCAGTTTGGAGAAAAGTTTTATAAATATTTTGACTGTTTGGTTCGTACTTTCATATCACCTTAAGAACTCTTATGAGTCCTCATTGCAACTTTCCAATCACCCTTTAAGGACCTGAAACCTATCGATCCCGCCAAGGAGGTTGACTTAGCCGCTCGGGTTAGTGTTGACGTTAAATATTCTGTGCCATGCGCGCTCTACAAATGTATTTGACGCGAAATTCTACCAAGTTTCCTGAGTACCAGGGACATCCCGGCCGACCTATGAGGCAACTATGAGGTTTCTGTGCAGGGATCACAACATAATCTATAATATTCATAATTTAATTCATATTATTTTAATTTCATAAAGGATGGATATTGATTCATCCGGTTGTTTTCCTTTTTTTTTGCATAATTTGAAAATGTTACTTAAAACGAGAGTTGAGCCCAATTCAATTCTAGTCAATCGAAGTTTAATTGGCATATGTTCGAGTTCAACTTTCTGTAAACCAATTAATCTCTGGTTAACTCGACTTTTATAGAATTTTCAAAGTTCCAACTATCCGACAAAATCCCTGATAACTGTTATTTGATAAATAAACTGTGACATTAATTGAACGTTTCTAAAATAATAATAAAACCCTTTTAATTACAGATCATAAAATACTAAATTCGGAAGCATTGGACAATTATCCTTGTGATTCTTAACTTTTCGGCATTTTGATAATTAATAATTTATCTGATATTAAAACATGGCCAGAAACGAAATCAAAAGAAAGGACATTGCCATTACTTTACTGGACAAGTACTATGTAATACCAATCCACTCTTTTGACTAAATTATTTTCGGATTATATTCTTTGTACATTATGCAAAAACGAAAAATCCCGCCTTTGTATTGTCATTTGTTAAAATCAAACTTATCTTCCTTTTTCTTTTTATGTGAGAAATATTTGATATATTACTCCTCAAATTGTCATTAAAAAAAGGTTCAGGCAATTTTATAAGAATTTAATTCCATATACAGCAAAATGTTTCTACCTAATAAGAGGATGATTCCGATGAAGCAAATGGAAATAACGTGTACGATAGCATCAATGATGACAGTATTATTCAAGTCCCTGATGCCTTCGTTCAGCTTCCTTCACAAAATAATACAGTTCAAGAAGATAGCAGCATTGACGAGGAAAATGTTCATAACCCTCATACCTGCCGGGGTAAGTTTTTTTTCCTTTACTTACACCCTCAATTTCACAGACTCAGCTACATTCCGTCATACACTCCATCCTGTTTTCATTCCATATTTTTACTTAATACAATCCCTCTATATTTTTTATTAATTTTATTTAGGTACTACCACATTCAATGGTCCCTAAAAAACTGAACTTTCATACAGTTTAACTATTATTTGCAATTTGCAGTGAATAAATCGAGGCAGTCTCTGAGATCACCTTAATTGCCTGTGTTCGTTATTCTAAAACAGCATGCATGTTCTTAAGGAACATATTAAATAAATTATCTGCAGATTTTTTTTAATATATTGTTACTTTGCGTCGTTTTATTGTGGTATGACAAATAAACGCATTAAAGGTAAGAATAAAACATTCATAAATTGATTTAAACGAATGCTCGTAAAACTATTTTATACTTAAAGATTTTATTTCATTACTATACATTACGAGTCAAATGAGAACTTACATTATTGTTCAAAAGTAAAGAAGAGAATTTTTATATTTTCATTTATTCTTCTATTTATAAACTTACTTATTTTTTTCGATAGATGGTATAAATCCCAATAAATAAGTTTGAAATAAATATTTGTTACTGATACTTGTAACGTTTCACAAGTTCTTTAAGGGAGAATGGTACATCGTTTTTTCTGTGTGCCGTTTCACACATACGACAGCTGGAAGCGGGCAAACTTTACGCCTAAAAATGTTTGTACAGAATGTACTTTGAATAACTTGAATAGATGAAGTCATCTCATTCCATAAATGTATTTTTCTCTGCGGAACCAGATTCTTTTTATTATTTGTCAGAAAAAGTATAAATAATGAGAAAATATCCGTACTGGCAACCCATGAATCTGTCACGATGGACCAATATGGCCTGTTGGTTACTCGTTCAACGCTGACGGTACTGTTACACAGAACCACTAATGAAAATTTAAAAAAGCAACGCAGGGAAAGTTGTACACTTGTCAATTGCACACCCTATTCCCAGGGATTGCTGTTGAATAGCCAAACTCTACATTTTTGTACATTGTAACACCATGCGCAGTGGACGACTAACGGAAACCGCCAGCTACATGACCGTACTTATTGGGGTCCTTGAAGGATTTCCAATTAGATGCGTTACACTGAAAAAAATTTCCATGTAAATTTACACACTAGGTCATTTTGATGTTACAATTAATAACAGCAAAATTGCATTGTCTGTGTAATATTACATTCAGCATCTAAATTTACACAAAGAATATATTATAGGCGTACATTTGATATGTAAACATAAAGTGTAATATTACATATGTTACGTCCCGACTTAGTTTAGTAGGTAATTTAAATTTAAATTAAATAAAATCGAGTTCAGGGAAAGCGAGCCCTGCACCGGGAAGAGGTAGGGTGCAAAGCTGGCATTCCAGGTGTACGCCCGGGTTCGCGCAAGTCGAAGTCCCCGGGACGACGAAAAGTCCCCGCGCTCAAAACCCCGCGTTCAAAATCTTGGAGGTGCTGCCAAGCTCTAGGAATCCGAAGACGCAGCAAAAGATCAACCGCACCTTGGAGGAACTCTAGCTCCCTACTCCAAGTCCACGAGGCCCTGGAAAACCTGGAGCTCGGTCGGGCGCTCATTACAGTTTGAATTTTTGAAAGCATCATACCGATATAAGTCAGGAAAGATTTCCGTTAAGTCCATTAGAGGATCGTTTTCGATTATTCAAGGAAAACTCAGAGACGGAAGCACCGATTCGACGAACCGGAAACCCTGTTCGGCGACTAAGGTCCTTCTTTTAGTATATTCCTCTATTTAATTTCTCAGATTTTGCGAACTGTCACATTCACTTTTCGCGAATCGTAGCCTCACGAGTCGATTTACCTTTCGGGAGTCAAGTTGTTGAATTCCTAATCCGAAATTGAAATTACAAGTTGTCGGCAATTGTCATTAATCCGCCGTTGAATAAATCGATAATATTTAATATCCAGTTGCTTACCGTAGTTAATTGCTTGCGAAACTTTGAAGAAAATTTTACTTTTAATAAAAAAATTAAATTTCGTAAATTTCATTGTGCGATATTTTATTTTATGTGAACTGTGCCTATTTAATTATTAATTTATGCAATTCGTTACCAAAATTTTATTGTTCGATTATATTTTCTGTGAAAATTACCGAACGGCATCTTGAATGAATGAACCTTTTTGAAGTTACCTTATTCATTGAATATTATCTGTGAATCTTATGTCTCGAGTAAAACTATCTTGTCTTATATGACTAAATTTTGCCGTTGTTTTAATGAAATAAAATTTATTAATTGTCAACTTTGTTAGATACCAATTTCATTAGATGTGATTCAGCTTGTTTGTCTACGAACTTTTATTAGTTGTGAATCCTTTCTTCATTATTCCGAGTAAATGGAGTAGAATAAGAAATCAAAATTGTTTCTCAGTTTCTGAGTAATGAAAATTTTGTTAAATCAGTCAGTTGATTAAATTATGATTATATGTAGAATCTGTTCGGTAATTTTCAACCAATTGTGTACTGATGTTATACTGTGTTAATTGATTGAATATTATTGTGTCGCCCTGAATTGCTTGAATATAATTGCGACACCCCGAACTAAGTGAGAATCACCCCTGTCCCCTTAAAATTTAATCTTTATTGGTTTTTTTAGTATTATTCGTCATTAAATATTATTATGTTCAGATTGATTGTGTTGCTTTGATGTTAAATTCATTGCCTGGATTTTCATTTTCGAGAGTTATATCAAGTATTATTTTGAAATAATTGAGATATTTTATCATTTTCATTTGTGGATTTCTTGGAATTGTTAGATGATCTTATCTGACTCAATTTAGCCTGGTATAATGTTGAATTTGTAATTCTGGATTTAGTTTCACATACAATATATTCATTTATATAAGGTGGTTGTGATTTCGGTGGTGTTATGTCTGTCTCTGCGATTCGCTGTAAAATTTGATTGTATAAATTGAATGTCGTCTGAAATTGCATTTGATGTCAACCATTGGTTTTTAAATATTTCACTGAATGTTACTATTGTAAGTGATTGTCTCATAATTTTAAGCTCGGTCCCGAAATTGTCCCACATAATACTTTATTGAAATTGAGTTCGAATCGGTTAATTCCTGACTAACTTTGTTATATCCTAGACAATTTAACATAATAAGAATTTATTTAGGAACGGCAAAAGCGAACACCTGGACGTGAGTAAGCGTCCGGGTAACTTAATATATCGCGGAAAAATCACGCGCCAAGTTCGAGCCGCGGAGCAATATGTCGATTCAAGACCACGGGTCAGCACCACGTGTAGATGGTCGCAATAAAATGACCATGAAAATCAGCAAAATCAAC